>NW_027507785.1:253325093-253327593 GCF_037356315.1 Lithobates pipiens
GGACTTCGCCGGGCCAGGGCAGGGGAGGATCCCCTATTGAACTGGGCGCCGCAGCCCTGCACGGGCTGGGGGGGCATCTGGGAGACACATCAGGTGCCCTGAGGATGCAGAGAGGGTGGCCGTCAGCAGGGAGGCTTCGGCAGGGGTGTCTCCCCTTGGCACTCTACACGAAGCGGGGGGCGGACCCCCGCACTACTGGCAAAGGAGGACGCACAACAGCAAGGGACGTTCCGAGATCTACCCCACCAGCGGCCCTACAGGAGACGAGGGGGGCGGGCAAGCAGGCTCCTCATGCCGCAGCCAGGAAGGGTGCTTTACTGGCCAGGGATCTGGCAGTGACGGTCCCCCCAGCAGCCCTGCACAGGCCGAGGGGGGTGGACAGCGAAGGGGCGGTCGGCAGTCGGTATGGGGCATGGAGCAGCCCGGCGTCCAGGGGCCCCTCGCCAGGGGGGTCGACATTTGGAGAGGACTTGGACGGAGGGAGCAAGTCTGAAGGGGAGCTGTCGGAGGAGGAGGACGTGCCCAGTCGTCCGATCGCGTCAAGGGAGGTCAGAGCGGCTGTGTGGAGAACGCCCGGTCAGCCCGGTAAGTCGAATGACAACATTGCTTTTAGTAATGCTTTAAAAAGTTTGTTGGGTGTTGTGTCGGTGGGGGGGAGGCGAGGCCTCCCGCACCGCCGCTGGCTATCTCTGACCAGATGCGGGGCGGGAGTGGGGCCACAGGGGGGGCGGGGGGACAGATGCACGAGCTGTTGGAGGGTTTACGGGTTCTAGTAGGCCGTTTTGAGGGAAGACAAGTCCAGGATTCTGTGGATGGGCGAGGTGTCGGCAGCATGGGCACGGTCGGCGGAGCGGCTACTGTGGTTGCCGGGGGTGAGCCAGGCTCGGGAAACGTGGCGGTTCACGCGGCCTGTCTGGAGATGGGTACTACGGATGAGGTGAGTATGGTGGACCTGAAGAGTGCGGAGAAGACGGCTAGGTCGGACATCGTGAGGATCGCAGATGCGGCTCGGTGCAAGGTATATGTCTGCTTCGAGGGACCGTTAGGTGCCCATTTGAAACAGGAGGTGAGGGAAAAAATCTGGAAGGGGGAGTATGTGGAGATTTTCTCCCTATTGCCGCTTGAGAAATTCAACCTGGATAGGGTTAAGCCAGACGATACAAAGAAGGAGGATGAAGAAAAACGTCGGTACGTTTGCTAACTGGCTGCAAGCGTTCGCCATTTTAGCAAGCGTCATTGGGGAAAAGAACCCCTAACACTGTTCAGCGTTATTTTGCTACATGGATGCTGTTGGGGAGGCCTATCGGGTTTATGGCGACACGGCGTTGCTACGATACGACGAGCAGTTCCGGCAGCGCAGGGCGGTGCGCCCTGACTTGCAATGGGACCATAAGGACATTAGCCTCTGGATGAGGCTAATGGCGTCAGCAAGGACCCCAGCACAGCCATTTCAAGGGGGAGCCGGGAATAGCCACTCCTCGGTACTGTCGACCGGAAAGAAATGGGGAGTGTGCTGGCAGTTCAATGAGGGCTCCTGCAAGTTCGGTGGTGCCTGCAAGTTCAAACACGAGTGTTCAGGCTGTGGGGGAGGACACGCACTCACTCTGTGTTTTAAAAAAGGAAAGCATACCGGAGAGCCTTCTCACAAGAGGGACGACGCCGGTGATGTGGGAAAGGATGCTACCATTCCTAAATAGGTACCCGGATAGGGCGGCAGCGGGGTTGCTCAGCTCAGGTTTTCAGCATGGGTTTTTGAAGTCGGCATTGCAACACCGACGGTGGGTTTGGAGAAGCTGACTAAGGAGGTGGCTTTGGGGAGAATGGTGGGGCCTTTTCGCGACCAGACCGTTAGCCGAGTTGGTGGTGTCTCCGTTAGGTGTGGTTCCCAAAAAGGAGCCTCACAAGTTTAGGTTGATTCACCACTTGTTGTACCCGAAAGGGGGGTCGGTGAATGATTTAATCGACCCAGAGGCCTGTACGGTATCGTATACATCGTTTGATGAGACGATATGGTCAAGGGGCATTGATGGGGAAGTCTGACGTGCAATCTGCATTTAGGCTCCTGCCGGTTCACCCGGATAGTTTTCGTTTGCTGGGTTGTTGTTGGCAAGAACAATTTTATGTAGATATGTGTTTGCCCATGGGCTGTTCCATTTCCTGCGCTATGTTCGAGGCATTTAGCTCCTTTTTGGAGTGGGTGGTTTGGGATGTGGCAGGTATTGACTCCGTCATCCACTATTTGGATGATTTTCTCTGCGTGTGTGCGATTCTGCTGTCGACGCAGCACATCGCGGAGAGATTTCGGGGGCCTTTGGCAGCCGATAAAACAGAGGGTCCACAGATGGAGCTGAGATTCTTGGGCATAGTGATTGACTCCATGGTGATGGAGAGCAGACTACCGGAGGGGAAGCTCAGGGACTTGCAGAGGGAAATTCGGGAGATTCATGGTTGTAAAAAAGTTCAGTTGCGTGCGTTACAATCGTTGTTGGGTAAACTAAAT
>NW_027507785.1:255186869-255364369 GCF_037356315.1 Lithobates pipiens
TACGCCCCTGTACAGGAGATATCAGAGAGACAGCAGACAGAGATTGTATACAATTTTGTATCTCACCACTGCCACTTTTGTCTGGAAACGGTTGCCTGTGGCTGTCTGTGGCAGCCAGTGAACCAATGGATGGATGTTGCAGCCAGGCCAGGGGTCCAGTGGTGGGACTCGGTTCAAGACAAGTTGGCTTGTAACTATGCATGCAGAGCTGCACGTCACTCACTCACCAGGGGGCTGCAGCCAGGGCAGGGTGTGGCGCTCAGTGCTGGCCAGTGGCACTGGTCAGGGGGCCTTATGTGTCCAACCAGGGGGTCAGCCTGGCCGGGTCCCCAGCGGCCTGTGCTGCCCATCTCTCGCGGGCGGTGCTGCTGGTGACATCGCCAGTCCTCCGGCTCCATTGCACTGTCCGTGTCCACTTCACCTGCCCGCTTGGCTCCTGACATCATCAGCGGGCGCTTGGGTGAGCCAGGTGGCGCGGGGCAGGCTCATGATCGGATAGTCTCTGGGATTTACTGCGTTAGCGCATGGGCAGTTCTCACCTGAGCCAGTCGCAGCCATTTTCCTACGGACATTTACGGACACCGGAAAAGTGCCCTGCTTTTACGGGATGTCCGCAAATCTACAGGCGGTTGGCAACACTGTCCTGTAGTATAGTAATGAGAGCATAGTTCAGTGGTGTGGGTGGCAGACAAGTAAGAATTAGTCTTTTCATTACAGGTAGCCTTTTTTTTTTTTTTTTTTATGTTTTAATCTGGCAGCAGTGTTGCTTTAAAACTGGGATTGGATTTTTTTTTTTTTATATTTCAAATAAATGGTTAAAACTGAGAAAATGTTAAGAAAAAAATAAGGTGATTTTGAAACACACATTGGGGGTTATTTACTAAAGGAAAATCCACTTTACACTGCAAGTGCACTTGGAAGTAAAGTCGCTGTAGATCTGAGGGGGACATGCAAGGAAAATAAAAAACAGAATTTTAGCTTGCACTTGATTGGATGATAAAATCAGTAGAGCTTCCACTCATTTCAGATCTACCCCTTAGATTTAGAGCGACTGCACTTCCAAGTGCACTTTCAATGCACTTTCAAGTGCACTTGCAGTGCAAGCTGGATTTGCCTTTCTTAAATAACCGCCATTGAGCATACAGTATTAAGTCTGAACATATTAACCACTCAGGGGCGTAACTAGAAATCACAGGGCCCCATAGCAAAATGTTGTATGGGGCCCACCCCCACAAAAAATGGTGGGGCTTAAATTAAATAGTGGGCGTGGTTTAAAATGCGTGGCTCAAAGGGGGTGTGGTTCGAGTCTGAGATGAATGAGGAAGGAAGGAAGGAAGCAAAGAAAAGGGATGGAGGGACAACCGGCCCAGATCCTACACCACAATAGCAATATACGTATTCCAGAAAGTTTAACAATCAACAGATAAAGATACTCCAAACAGCTGGTGTTAGCGCTTCAATAATCCTCACCTGTACCCAATGTGGCCTGCCTGTTCCCAATGCAGCGTGGCCTGCCCGTGCCCAATACTGCCTCACCTGTGCCCAATACTGCCTCACCTGTGCCCAATACTGCCCAATGCAGCATGTCCAGTGCCCAATACAGCCTCACCTGTGCCCAATGCAGTGTGGCCTGTGCCCAATGCAGCATCATCTGTGCCCATTGTAACGTGACCTGTGCCCAATGCAGCCTCACCTGTGCCCAATGCAGCATGACCTGTCTGTGCCCAATGCAGAATGTCCCATGCCCAATGCAGCCTCACCTGTGCCCAATGTGATCTCACCTGTGCCCAATGCAGCATGGCCTGTCCGTGCCCAATACAGCCTCACCTGTGCCCACCTGTGCCCAATGCATAGTGATCCATGCCCAATACAGCCTCACCTGTGCCCACCTGTGCCCATTGCAGCCTCACCTGTGCCCAATGCAGTCTCACTTGTGCCCACCTGTGCCCAATGCAGCCTCACCTGTGCCCAATGCAGCGTGACCGGTGCCCAATGCAGCCTCACCTGTGCAGAGGAAGAGGCGAGCCAGAGGCGGAACTACCGGGGAGGATGAGGAATGCATACTGGAGCCCTCAAATGGCTGCTGGCAAGCGTGGGACTGCCTCAGAGTGGGGGGCTCTGGCTCTACATCCAACTTCTGGCATGTCTCTTCCAGAGCTTTCCACTGTGATTTCCACTCACCGATACCTAGCCTGGATCCCTCCTGAATGACTTTACTCAGGACGTGCTGACCAGCTGTCCTTTCTGGCTCCTGTTCCCAGACACCTCTCCATAACCGTGTAAGGAGAGGCTCCCTCCCAGCCCCGAGCACCCTGCCTGAGGTACACCCCCACCCCCCCCCCCAAGAAAGGGGGTTCCCTCAGACACAACAGTCTAACACTCCATCATCCAGTTTATCCAGCTGACAACTCCTCCCACAGCAGGTTGACCATGGGTATATGAAGGAGTCCTAGTTGGGGATTGGTCAGAGCTCCCACATGCACCTCATGGCACTCCAGCTCTCTGCCATGCCCCTTTTCCAGAACCTTCTCCCTGGAAACAGAGGAGGCACCCAAGAACTGAGGCACATATCAGTCACCTGCTGCTATACTAAACCACTCCCCTGCCCCCAGATCAAAACAAACAGACCTAGCTCACAGCATAGGCCTTCTTAAATTTACCTGCGCTGGCAGCTTACACAAAACCTACACCTAGCACGTGCCTACCTAAGGTAGAGGGTGCTACACTATAAAATTAATAAAGGAATTACTAAACCGTAGCCTAGCACAGGGTTTATCAACTAGGGTTTCTCCAGAGGTTGCTATGGGTTCCTTGATTAATTTCTGTCTCAGATAAGTTCCCACTGACACCATTGATCTTTTTAGCTATCTGTAAGGTGGGAATTCTTCCCAATGACCACAAGTGTAAGGAGTATTCATCCCACTGACCATCATACTAGTATATCATGAGTTGTAGATATAGTCATTTTTTAGCAGGGGTTCTCTGAAACTGAAAAGTTATTTGAGGGGTTCCTTTGTGTTGAAAAGGCTGAGAAAGGCTGGCTTAGCATAACCACTTTTGAGAGTAAACATTCTCTACTCATTTAGTAAATCAGCCCCATTGTATTTGGCAGAGGTTTATACCTTTACTTGGATAGAATAAAAGTGAGAATTTTCATTATAGGGTTGAATCTACCAACTGTCCCTTTTCAACCAATCAACCCAGCGATTTTTTTTTCTTTCCCTCATTTTCATTCTAAGTGAAAAATTAAAGCGGAGCTCCACTCTAAAGTGGAGCTTCCGCTCATTGGAACCCTTCCCCCCTCCGGCGCCACAATTGGCACCTTTCAGGGGGGAGGGGGGTGCAGGTACCTGCACCCACTTCCGGCATAGATATCTGCAGAAGCTACGCCCCTTTCCGCAGAATCTACGCCCCTTTCCGAAGGTTCCCCCGCTGTCTGCTGGGAAACACACGGATCCCAGAGACAGCGGGGACCATCCTTATTGCGCAGCGCGACTCGCGCATGCGCAGTAGGGAACCGGGAAATGAAGCCGCAAGGCTCCACTTCTTGATTCCCATACCCAAGATGGTGGCGGCAGCACCCGAGAGACGATCGAGAGATCTGCTTCGGGTGCCGACATCGCGGGCGTGCTGGGCGGGTAAGTGTCATTATTTTAAAAGCCAGCAGCTGCAGTATTTGTAGCTGTTGGCTTTAAAAAAACAAAAAACAAAAAAAAAACGGCGGACTCCCGCTTTAACCACTTCCCGACCAGCGCACGACTATGTACGTCGACAGAATGGCACGGGCAGGCATATTGGCGTACAGGTACGTCCAATATTCAATGCCGCCCTGCCATCGGGAGCGCGCCGCCGGCGGCGCGCTCCCGCGCTGGTCGGGACCCCCGTGAGTCCGGTCCCGATCGCATCCCTGCGATCGTCTCACGGAGCGGCCGAATGGAGGAAATGCTGTGTAAACAACATTTCTCCATTCTGCCTAGCAACTAGTGACGCTGATCTCTGCTCCATGTGATTGGAGCAGAGATCAGTGTTCACTAAATGAAAGCCCAACCCCCCCCACAGTTAGTAACACACCCCTAGGAACACTTAACCCCTACACTGCCACCCACTGGTTAACCCCTATACTGCCAGTGTCATTTACACAGGAATCACTGCATTTATATAGCAGTGATTACTGTATAAATGACAATGGTCCCAAAAATGTGTCAAAAATGTCCGATGGGTCCTCCACAATGTCGCAGTCACAATAAAAATCGCTGATCGCCGCCATTACTAGTAAAAAAATAATAAAAAATTATTAATAAAAATGCTATAAAACTATCCCTATTTTGTAAACGCTATAACTTTTGTGCAAACCAATCAATAATCGCTTATTGCGATTTTTTTTACCAAAAATATGTAGAAGAATACGTATTGGCCTAAACTGAGGGAAAAAAATGTTTTTTTATATATTTTTGGGGGATATTTATTATAACAAAAAGTAAAAAATAATGCGTTTTTTTCAAAATTGTCGCTCTATTTTTGGTTATAGCTCAAAAAATAAAAACCGCAGGGGTGATCAAATACCACCAAAAGAAAGCTCTATTTGTGGGAAAAAAAGGACGTCAATTTTGTTTGGGAGCCACGTCGCACGACCGCGCAATTGTCAGTTAAAGCGACGCAGTGCCGAATCGCAAAAAGGGGTCTGGTCTTTGACCAGCAAATTGGTCCGGTCTGCAAGTTGTTAAGTTATCGTTTAAAAACGCAAACACTAATACTGCTACCTTTTTATAGCTGTAAAAAAAAATAAAAAATAAAAAAATCAGAAATATGTAGTGAAGATATTTCCAACATTCAAAAATGCACTATACATTACATGTTCTTTAGACATAACATTTTTTTCAAACATTGGTTTCTTTGCCAATTCAAAAAATTACCATATAGCACGAATTAAAAGATCAGCATTTGTAAAGATCTAAATGATCTGGTAATTTTCCTTTATATAACCAATGACTAATGTTAGAATTTAGCAACTAGAGAAATGCTGAATGAATGTGCAGTCACAATGCAGCCTCACCTGAGCAGAGGAAGAGGCGAGCCAATGCATACTGGAGCCCTCAAATGGCTGCTGGCAAGCGTGGGGCTGCCTCAGAGTGTGGGGGGGGGGGGGGGGGCGAGCACCGCCCGCACAGTTCCCCAGCCAGGGGAAGTGAGGAGAGGAAGAGGCAAGCTGTCTGTACGAGCAGTGAGCTGTAATAGCTTTCATTTGAATGTCCTGTGTTCCCGGGGCTCACCGTCACATAGCCCCACCTCTTGGCCCGGAGCCTTTGATGACGTCACATGTCCCGCATTGGACCGATGTTCTGTCTATCAAAGGCTCCGGGCCAAGAGGTGGGGCTATGTGATGGTGAGCCCCGGGAACACAGGACATTCAAATGAAAGCTATTACAGCTCACTGCTCGTACAGACAGCTTGCCTCTTCCTCTCCTCACTTCCGCTGTCTGGGGGACCGTGCGGGCGGTGCTCGCCCCCCCCCCCCAGTATGCATTCCTCATCCTTCCCACGGGCCCCTCTCAGCTGCGGGCCCCATAGCGGCCACGTGTGTCGCTATGGCGGTAGTTCCGCCACTGTAACCACTGAGGGGGAGGCCACTGATTCATGGCCTCTCTCCTTGTGAAGCCTTTTTATTCCGAAGCCCGAGGAGAGAAGACATCACTGTGAGTTACCTCCCTGCACCCCCTGTCACAGTGACACCAATAGCAGTTTTCATTTTTTTTACTGATCACTGCATTGGTGACATTTGTGACTGTTATAAGTGTTAGGGCTGTTAGTGGTAGGCCCCTTTAGGTCTAGAGTACCCCCCTAACCCCCTAATAAAGGTTTAACCCCTTGATCGCCGCCCAGTTAACCCTTTCACCTCCTGTCGCCGGTGTTACTAAGCAATCTTTTTTCTGATCACCATATTAGTGTCGTGGGTGACGCTAGTTAGCCTGTTAGTTATTTAGGTTCATGTCAGGTTTTTATAGCGTCAGGTACCCCCATATATTACCTAATAAAGGTTTTAACCCCCTGATTGCCCCCTAGTTAACCCTTTCTCCCCCTGTCACCAGTGATCACCATATAAGTGTCACAGGTGACGCTAGTTAGCCAGTTAGCTATTTAGGTTCACCATCAGGTTTTTATAGCATCAGGTACCCCCATATATTACCTAATAAAGGTTTAACCCCCTGATTGCCCCCTAGTTAATCCTTTCATCCCCTGTCACCAGTGATCACCGTATAAGTGTTAAGGGTGATGCTGGTTAATTAGTTTGTTTTTTTAGTGTCGGGGCACCCACCGTTTATTGCCCAATAAAGGTTTAACCCCCTGGTTATTAGGGTCAGTTAGGGTCTGTGTCACCCCAGGCAGCGTCAGGTTAGTGCCAGTAGCGCTAACACCCATGCACGCAGCATATACCTCCCTTAGTGGTATAGTGTATGAACGAATCAATATCTGATATGATCTATACTAGTGTCCCCAGCAATTTAGGGTTCCCAAAAATGCAGTGTTAGCAGGATCAGCCCAGATACCTGCTAGCACCTGCATTTTGCCACTCCGCCCAGCCCAGCCCAGCCCAGCCCACCCAAGTGCAACCGGAGTTGTGGTCCCTGCCAAGGTCAGGCATACCTGACCCCGTTCTTCTGCTGTTGTTGAGGTGCAAGAACCGCAGGGCTCTCGTATAGAGCAGAGAAGTACTAGTGCCGCTCATCCTACTGGTGAACTGGCAAGCACCAGAGGCCTAGTACACCCAGCACTTCAGTATCACGTGGGGACATGGCGAGTCCCATAAGTGCAGTTCAAGCTGGCGAGGTGGCAAACACAAGTAGTGTCCCACTGCCACCAAGAAGACAAAGACAGCCCCGTCATGCCCATAGTGTCCTTCCTGCAGAATTTGCCAATCCTAATTGGGAGCCCACCACTTCTGCTGCACCAATACTTCCCCCATTTACTGGCAAACCTGGAATTCAGGTGGAAACAGTTGATTCTACATCACTTGATTTTTATTTGCTGTTTTTCACAGAAGATCTCTATAGTTCTATTGTGGACCAAAGTAATTTGTATGCTGGTCAATTTATCCCCTCTAATCCCCAGTTGCCCTCCCTTGCCAGAGATTGGAAACCAATTACAGTTTCCGAATTTAAGACCTTTCTGGGCCTATCCCTCCTCATGGGCATAACTAAAAAGAGTGAGTTTCGGTCATATTGGTCCACTGACCCAATTCACCATACGCCCGTGTCCTCTGCTTCCATGACTAGGGCATTATACGAGCAGATCTTGCAGTTCATGCACTTCAACAACAATGAACTCATGGAGGCCCTGGATATGATCTGCTCTACAAAATTCGGCCCCTTGTAAACCACTTCAACAAACGTTTTGCAGCCTTGTTTACTCCCGATCAAGTTGTCTGCGTTGATGAGTCCCTGATTACATTTTCTGCCTGCTTGTCTTTCAAACAGTATCTTCCCAGCAAGCGTGCCAGATATGGGGTCAAGCTGTATAATCTCTGTAACAGGGTCACAGGCTATACATATAGTTTATGGTTTACGAGGGAAGAGATAGTCCAGTAGAGCCGGAGAACTGCCCAGATTACATTACCCAGATTACCCTTATTCGAAAAGGGATACCATTTGTATGTGGACAGTTGTTAGAAGAGCGTGCCACTTTTTAGTCACTTGTTTGTTCATCAGATTTGCGCATGTAGCATTGTGCAATCTCATCACTGGGGCTTACCACAGAGGCTTGTAGATTCCAGTTTTAGGCTGGGGGAGAGAGCCTGCCTGAAGTGTAATAATTTGCTCACTGTGAAGTGGAGGGATAATAAGAATGTTTGTTTTTGTTCTGTCCTCCCTTCACACAGACACGATGGTCCAAATTCCTATGGCGACTGGTGTTGTGGAGAAACCCCTCTGTGTACATGAATATAACCAAAATATGGGAGGGGTGGACCTCAGCGACCAGTTGTTGGCGCCGTACCTAGTTGCCCGTAAGGCCAGACGCTGGTACAAGAAAGTGTCTGTATAATTATTTCAACTGGCTTTGCTGAACACTCATGTGCTATACAGAGCTTCAGGATGGGCTGGATCCTTCCTTAAATTCCAGGAAGTGATCGTCAGAGCCCTTTTGTTTCCAGACGGTGCTTCACCTCACCATCCCAATCCAAATGCTAATACCAACGAGCCCCCCAAAGAAGATGTTGTGTCTGTAGCACCCGCTATTATTGTCCCTCCTGTCCTGACAATCCTGGTCTTTGCATTGGTGAATGTTTTGAACGCTACCATATACTAGTGGAGTTTTAGTGTAGGGTACAACACTGCACAGAGTCCCCCAAGATGCCATCAGATTTTGAGAGGCCCGAACCTGGAACCAAACCGTTACAGCTACAAATAAAAGTGTAAAAAAAAATGAAAAAAAAAAACAATAGTTGTCGTTTTATTGTTCTCTCTCTCTCAATTCTCTCTATTGTTCTGCTCTTTTTTTACTGTATTCTATTCTGAAATGTTTTATTGTTATTATGTTTTATCATGTTTGCTTTTCAGGTATGTCTTTTTTTTATACTTTACTGTTTACTGTGTTTTATTGTTAACCATTTTTTTTTTCAGGTACGCCATTCAGCTGCAGTGCGGATTTATTTATCTTGACAGCAACAGCGTTTGCTCCCACTATACAAAAAGCCATGACTCCAGCACTGTAGGAGGTGATTTCACCACCACAGTTAAAAAAAAGAGCATATATGCCGAAGCATGGGGGCAGCAGGGATGGAGGAGAGATTTGCTCCTAACATTTGAGGCGGAAGCCCCCATGCTTCGGCATATATATAATATATATATTAATAGGCACAGATTGCATTAAAAAATGTTTTATTTTTTACTATGTTTTTGTATTTGCTTTGCAGGTATGGTAAGTCTTACTGTTATACTGTAATGCTACTTTGTTTTATTGTTAACTATCATTTGTATAGCAGGTACGCCATTCAGTTGCAGTGTGGATTTATCACAGTTAAAAACAAAATGGTGCATGTATGACCATAATTATAAGTGGGTTGATGAAGGGAGGTATTCTAATGGTGGGCATACCCACCGATCAATCTCTATTTTTCATTCAGCCTGCAGGCTGCATGAAAAAAAAAGATTACAATATTTCCCAACAAGGACCAGCAACGTACTGGTATGTTGCTGGACTTTGAGTGGTTATACCAGAATCATGCCTGTAGGTTTAGGTATCATCTTGGTATGATTCTTTTCAGCCAGTGGTTGGCTTCTATGTAAAAGCATTTCTAGTGGCTAATTAGCCTCTAGACTGCTTTTACAAGCAGTGGAAGGGAACCACCCCCCCCCTCCCCCACCATCTTCCATGGTTTTCTCTGGCTCTCCTGTCCCAACAGGGAACCTGAGAATGCAGCCGGTGGTTCTGCCAGCTAATCATAGAGCTGATCAGAGAACAGAATGTCTCCAATCACCTCTATGGCCTAAGAAACCGGAAGCTACGAGCATTTCATCAGTTAGATTTCACCGGATATAAACAGCGCCATTGGAAAATTGGGAAAGCATTTTATCACACCGATCTTGGTGTGGTCAGATGCTTTGAGGGCAGAGGGGAGATCTAGGGTCTAATAGACCTCAATTTTTTTCAAAAAAAGAGTACCTGTCACTACCTATTGCTCTCATAGGGGATATTTACATTCCCTCAGATAACAATAAAAATGATTTAAAAAAATGAAAGGAACAGTTTAAAAATAAAAAAAGCAAAATAAATAATAATAATAAATAAAAGCACCCCTGTCCCCCCCCCCCCCCGCTCTTGCGCAAAGGCGAACGCAAGCGTCGGTCTGGCATCATATGTAAACAGCAATTGCACCATGCATGTGAAGTATCACCGTGAAGGTCAGATCGAGGGGAGTCATTTTAGCTGTAGACCTCCTCTGCAAATCTAAAGTGGTAACCTGTAAATGCTTTTAAAGGCTTTTAAAAATGTATGTAGATTGTCGCCGCTGCACGTTTGTGCGCAATTTTAAAGCATGTCGTGTTTGGTATTCATGTACTCTGCCTAAGATCATCTTTTTTATTTCATCAAACATTTGGGAAATATAGTATAAATATATTTAGCATTAAAATTTTAAAAAAGTGTGTTTTTTCCAAAAAAATGCGTTTGAAAAATCTCTGTGCAAAAATATTTTTTCATCTAAGCAAAAAGTGTCAGAAAGGGCTTTGTCTTCAAGTGGTAAGACGAGTGGGTGATGTGTAACATAAGCTTCTAAGTGTTGTGCATAAAATGCCAGGACAGTTCAAAACCCCCCCAAATTACCCCATTTTGGAAAGTAGACACCCCAGCTATTTGCTGATAGGCATGTTGAGTCCATGCAATATTTTATATTTTGACACAAGTTGCGGGAAAAATACAATTTTATTTTCACAAAGTTGTCACTAAATTATATATTGCTCAAACATGCCATGGGCATATGGGAAATTACACCCCAAAATACATTCTGCTGCTTCTCCTGATTACGGGGATACCACATGTGTGAGCCTAGCCACATACAGTACCCCGAAAACCAATCACCGCCTTGAGGCTTTCTAAGGGTGTAAATTTTTGATTTCACTCCTCACTGCCCATCACAGTTTCAGAGGCCATGGAATGCCCAGATGGCACAAACTCCAACAAATGACCCCATTTTGGAAAGTAGACACCCCAAACTATTTGCTGAGAGGTATGGTGAGTATTTTGTAGATCTCACTTTTTGTCACAAAGTTTTGAAATTTGAAAAATAAAAATAAAAATTGTTTCTTTTCTTTCTTCATTTTCAAAAACAAAAGAGAGCTGCAAAATACTCACCATGCCTCTCAGCAAATAGCTTGGGGTGTCTCCTTTCTAAGATGGGGTCATTTGGGGGGGGGGGTTGTGCTATTTTGGTATTTTATGGCCTTCGAAACTGTGATAGGTAGTGAGGAGTGAAATCTAAAATTTACGCCCTTAGAAATTCTGAAGGCGGTGATTGGTTTTCGGGGGCCCTGTACGTGGCTAGGCTCCAAAAAAGTCTCACACATGTAGTATCCCTGTACTCCGGAGAAGTAGCAGAATGTATTTTGGGGTGTAATTCCACATATAACCATGACATGTGTGAGCAATATATCATTTAGTGACAACATTTTGTAAAAAAAAAAATATTTTTGTAATTTTTCAATAACTTAGGAATTTTTTTTTTAATATTCAATGGGCTTAACATGCCTCTACTTTACAAAATGGGGTAATTTGGGGTTGGTTTGTACTGCCCTGCCATTTTAGCACCTCAAGAAATAAGATGGGCAGTCATAAACTAAAAGCTCCGTAAATTCCAGAAAAGATACCCTAGTTTAGAGGCTATAACTTTTGCGCAAACCAATAAATATATGCTTATTGGCTTTTTTTTACCAAAGACATGTGGCTGAATATGAGACAGCATGGTGACGTCAGCAGGTAATCCTTCTCCAGGCGTGTTTCGTCAAACATGACGTTGTCAATGGGGAACTTCCCCATTCCCGTTCCCCATTGACAACGTCACATATGACGAAACGCATCTGGAGGAGGATATGTGCTGACGTCATTAGGTGGGAGGGAGTTTGTTTGTAGCCGGCCGGCTCTACTATTTTATGTACGATTTTAAATTGAATACAATGTAAGTGCAATGTTGTTTTTTACACAATAAATAACAATTTAGGCAATATTAGACTATGGTAGTTCTGTCTTTCTGGGTTTACTGCTGAGTGGGTTGCTGAACTAATGGTCCTGGATTGAGCGATATCATCTGTGTTTGGATATATCTATGCAGTCATCCATCCAGAGCTTATCTCCATGATCTTCTGTGCAAGCAAAGGCCTTGACTGGGCTACAGCCACATGCCTGGTTTTGCTTGCCATCTGGTGAGCGAGTTTTTCTAAAGGTGGTGGCACACTTTTGTTGAACAAACTCACTGTGATGTTTATACTAGAAGAATTTGAATATTATTCATCAGCAACAGATGATATTTACTTCTACAATAAATTTTATAAACTGGACTTATTAGCACGGCTTCTTCCTTTTATGTTTTATCTGTGTATATCTAACATTAAGCTGCTGCTCATTGGATTTTATTTTGTGATAAATTTTTATTTATACATTAGCGCATTTTGGTGAACGTTTGCTGAAGCTGATTGAGGGGCTATTACCTGAGGATCTAGTCTGGTACTGCTGGGAAAAAGTGTCTGGAAGATATTGGAAGGAGGCAACCAATATTTCAAGGACATTAGTGAGTACAACTGGTGTGAGAGATCCTAGAGACTGTGTGCATCTGCCACAGTCTCAGGCTATTTAAAGCTGAATTCCATCTTTTGTTCTAATTTACATACTCTGTTTCCCACAAAATAAGCCCTACCCTGAAAATAAGACCTAGCGTGATTTTTGGGGATGGCTGCAATATAAGCCCTACCCGAAATGAAGCCCTAGTTAAAGTCCTTGTAAAAACATGTAATCCGTTTTATAAAAAGATTATATAATGTGCAGTGTGTCTCCTTTTGTAACTTTATTCTATTCTAAAATACCTTATTTACAGCGCCGCTGGGCATTCACATGACCCGCCAGAGGTCTTCTCCTCTCCTCCAAGCTGACATTAGTGGCCCCTCCCTCTGCAGTGCTCTGAGGGGCTGACGTCAGCAGAGATCTCGGCCCCTCCCTCTGCAGTATTCAGAACGGGGAAGAAGAGCTCCGGTTGGTCACGTGAGTGCCAAGCAGTGCTGTAAATAAGGTATTTTTCACAATACAGTTACACAGGGAAACACAGTGCATTATATAATCTTTTTACAGAATGGATTACATAATTTTACAAGGACTTTAACCAAGACTTTGGTATTACAGAATTTCCTAATTAGGGATGAGCCGAGCACCCCCCCGAATTGGTTCGCACCAGAACTTTCGAACGGACCGAAAATTCGTACGAACTTTAGAACCCCATTAAAGTCTATGGGACTCTAATGTTCAAAATCAAAAGTGCTAATTTTAATGGCTAATATGCAAGATATTGTCCTAAAAAGGGTTTGGGAACCCGGCTCCTGCCCCAGGGGACATGGATCAATGGCAAATGTTTTTTTAAAAAATGCAATTTTTTTTCAGGAGCACTGATTTAAATGATGATTAAAGTGAAAAAGAAGTGAAATATTCCTTTAAATATCATGCCTGGGGGGTGTCTATAGTATGCCTGTGAAGTGGCATGTTTTTCCCATGTTTAGAACAATCCCTGCACAAAATGACATTTAACTGAAAAAAAAAGTCATTTAAAACTGCTTGCGGTTTCAATGTCATGTCTGGTTCCAGCCATACGGATGAAAATCATTGAGAAAAATGGCATGGGTAGCCCCCCTGCCCATTACCAGCCCCTTTGGGTCTTGTACGGATAATAAGGGGAACCCTGTACCCAAATTAAAAAAAGTAAAGACGTGGGGCCTCCAGGCCCTATATACTCAGAACAGCAGTATACAGGCGGTGCAAACAAGACAGGGACTGTGTGGGTTTGTTGTGTTAAGTAGAATCTGTTTGTAATTTTGAACTGGTACATTTTTAAAGTGTAGCTTCAGTCAAAAAATCTATTTTTAAGCTTTTTGGAAAACATACGGAAGGGTTATCACCCCTATATAATTTTTTTTGCCGTCCATCTTTTTTCATCTCACTTCCTGTTGTCTCCTTCCGTTTGCAAGTAGGAGATGTTTGTAAGTTGGATGTTTGAAAATAGGGGCCTGCCCTATATGCTCTGCAGAAATGGCGGAACAAGGTGTTGGTGTTGCCACAACACTGTAAGCCCTCAAAGTGACTCTTGGTGGGCGCTGAAGTGCCCTGCTGTGAACGATTATATCAAGAATTGTAATTACATGCCATTGTTGGACAGTGGTAGAAAAATTGGGCCTTTGGTGGTTGTGGTGGTGGTGCTGGTGCCACAACACTATAAGTCCTAACAGTTACTCTCGGTGGACACAGGAAAGGGGCCCTTCTGTGAAATATTACATCAATAATTGTAATTGCATGCCCCTGTTAAACAGGGGCTTAAAAATGGGGCCTTAGGCACTGCTTGCTGGTGCCACAACACTGCAACCTCTCCCAGATACTCTAGTTGGAGTGCAGGAATGAGCCCTGCTGCAAAGCATTGCATCAAAAATTGTATTACATGCCCCTGTTGAACGGGCTGAAAAATTTGGCCTATACACTGCAACCTCTACCATATACTCTAGTTGGAGTGCAGGAATGAGCCCTGCTGCCAAGCATTGCATCAAAAATTGTAATTAAACGGCCCTGTTAAACAGGGGCTGAACAATTGGGCCTTAGGCACTGGTGCTGGTGCCACGGCACTGCAACATCTCCCATATACTGTATTTGGAGTGCAGGAATGAGCCCTGCTGCAAAGCATTGCATCAAAAATTTTAATTACATGCCCCTGTTAAACAGGGGCTGAAACATTGGGCTGGTGGTATCACCCAGAACCAAAAATGTTCTTCCAAGATATCAGCGGAGGAGGAAGAGGATAGACAGTCAACATAACAGGACAGTCACTCAGCATCAGCATAGGCAGTCTTGAAGGGATGTGATATTTCAAAAAAAATTATTCGGTTACATCAGCTTCAGGTGCTTGGTAGCTGTGGGTGATCCAAGACTGATTCATCTTTATGATAGTCAGTCGATCAACCGAGTCGGTGGACAGACGCACCCTGTGATCGTTTACAAAGCTACCAGCAGCACTGAAGTTGCGTTCCAAAAGAACGCTGGATGCAGGACAGGCCAGTAGCTCAATTGCATACTGTGCAAGCTCTGGCCAGTAATCCATCCTCAAGACCCAGTAAGCCAGAGGATTTCCAGTGGGAAAGGTGTCCAAGTCTGACCTTGCCCCTAGGTATTCCTGCACCATGTAAATCCGACGCTGGCAATGGTTGCTGGAACCGATCATACCTTGGGGCTGTGGACTAAAAAATTGTCTAAACGTATCGGTCAGACGGCCACCTTCTCCACCGCTCCTTCTGACCGATGCCTCAGCAACACGTTGTCCAGAACCAGGAGTTTGTAACCTCCCAGTCTCTGGGAACGCGTTGCACAGACCTTTCTGCAGGGCCTCCCAGAGATGTCTCATCCTCTGCTCCCTCTGCGATGGAAAGATAAGGCAACCTTACCCTTGTACGGTGGATCAAGGAGAGTTGCCAGCCAGTAATGGTCCCTCTCCTTGATCCGAATAATACGAGGATCCTTCCGCAGGCTTTGCAGGATCAGGGAGGCCATGGAGCGTAGGTTAGCTGAGGCATTCGGTCCGGAGTCCTCTGGGTCACAAAGGACAACATGATCCGCAGCTACCTCCTCCCAGCCACGTACAAGTCCACGGGTTTCTTGTGGCTGTAAATCATCATCCCTACAAGACTGCTGCTGCTGAGTGCCAGGCTCCACCTCCATGGTGACACAATCCTCCTCCTCCCCCTCCTCCTCGTCCTCTTCCTGTGTGATGGGTGGGACAGCAGGAACACTGTCTGGATAAAGGGGGCCATGAGAGGCAAGGAAGTCCTTGTCACGTACCTGGTGGACGAGCCCGGAATGCAGGGAGCGGCCTCTCGTAGCCCCTGGCTCAAGAACCCCTGGAGGTGGTGACAGAGATTCAACAGCTCAGAGGGCACAAGTGCCTGGCAAGTGAAGGCGGGTCCGGAACACCAACAGCAACACAGACAGCAGTCGGCAGGTGACAGCAGGCACTGGCAGTTCAAGCAGGAACAGCTGGAGGCACTGGCAGATCCGAACGGATCGGTGAATAACAGCAGAGTCAGGTACAGGCCGGGTCGGCAGCAGGCGGGCAACAACGGTACAAGGGTAGAGGCAGAGACATGGTCAGACAGGCAGGTAGTCGGTGGCAGGCAGCAAGCAAACGTGGTGAAGAACAAGCCGGGTCACAGGAATCAAGGCAACAGGTAACAGATAGCAGAATCTCCGAGCACGCTGTAGACTGGACAGCAAGAGGGAAACGGAGGCAGAGTCCTTAAGAACCCTTTAGGGCGCCAAAGCGGTCGCACAACGAGTCTGCGTGCCCCCGCGAGTGGCCGTACGCCCGTTCGTGACCCCACGCCCCCGCGCGCGCTCGTTCGTGACCCCACGCCCCCGCGCGCGCTCGTTCGCCACATCGCGCACCCGCGTGCGCCCGATCGAGCCAGCGCGCACCCGCGTGCGTCCGTTCGCGTTAACACGTGCTAACGGGAAACGACGGGTTCTCAACAACAGGCCTCTGCGGGCAGATCTCCCATAAGCGATCGGAACGCCAGGACGGTCGTGACATTGCCCCCCCCCCCCCAAGGGGCAGCCTCCGGATGCCCAGTTGTGCCATCTTATCCGGGTGTGATCTCTTAAAAGCACAAATTAGTCTCTTTGCGTGGATGTTGGACTCCGGTTCCCAGGAGTTCTCCTCAGGCCCGTACCCTTTCCATTTAACCAGGAATTGAATCTGGTTCCGTCTCTTCCTACAGTCTAGTATGGCTTCAACTTCGAATTCGATTTCCCCATCGACCATCACGGATTCTGGAGGACTGGTAATTCGATCGGTAAAGGGATCCGGAACTGCAGGCTTGAGTAACGATGCATGGAAAACTGGGTGAATCCGAAAAGATTCTGGAAGCTTTAGCTCGAATGCCACACTATTCAGTTTCCTCATAATTGGAAAGGGGCCCACAAATATCGGCCCCAACTTCTTGGATGGGCAAGACAGTTTGAGATTCAGGGTGGACAGCCAGACCTGATCCCCGACTTTGAGGTCTAGTTCTCCCCTTCTCCTTCTATCAAATACTTCTTTATTGTACTCCTGTGACTTGGTCAAGGTTTCTTGCAGAAGTTTGTTATTCGTCTCAAAGAAGTTGAGGTTCTCCTGCACCGCTGGTACCGGACACTCAGGAAGGTTGTCAGACAGAAATAGTGGGTGGAAGCCAAAGTTCGCAAAGAACGGGGATTGCTTGGTGGCAGAGTGAACTGAATTATTGTAGGCGAACTCAGCCAAGGGTAGACGCGAGGCCCAGTCGTCTTGAGAGAAGGACGAGAAGCAGCGTAGATACTGCTCCAGCGTCTGGTTAGTCCTTTCGGTTTGGCCGTTGGTCTGAGGGTGATATGCTGAGGACAAGCAGAGATCAATTTTCAGAGCCCCACAGAGCGCTCTCCAAAACCTCGAAGTGAACTGCACCCCCCTATCAGATGTGATGTTAGCGGGGATGCCGTGGAGTCTCACAATCTCCCTAACGAAGGTCTTTGCCGTTTGTGTAGCTGAAGGAGTGCCCCTCATGGGCAGGAAGTGGGCCATCTTGGTGAGCCTATCTACTACAACGAAAACCATAGAATACTCTTCCGAAGGGGGCAACTCGACGATGAAATCCATGGAGATCATCCTCCATGGTCTGTCGGGAACGGGCAGTGGCTTCAGCAGTCCCCAAGCTCTTGACTTACAGCTCTTGCTTCGGATACAGGTGATACAAGCCTCTACATATTTCCTGCAGTCCTCTTTCATTCGTGGCCACCAAAACGTTCGTCGGACTAACTCCAAGGTCTTGTGTACCCCAAAATGGCTGGCCAGCAGATGGTCGTGACAAGAGGCCATAACTAAAGTCCGTACTTCCTGGGGGACAAAGATCTTGCCCTCGTACTAAAGAAGATCATTACAGGATGACAGCGGAATGCCAGGTGGAAGAGTAGAGCCTACGGAGGCCTGCTTGACTTGAGACCCTAAATCCCCCTGGAGCAGGAGGAAGTTCCCCGCGGAGAGGATGGTATCTGAAGACGGAGGACTTTCTGGTTGACCGTACATGCGCGACAGGGCGTCGGGCTTGGTGTTCTTGGATCCTGGACGGTAGGTAATGTGTAACGAAAACCTGGAGAAGAAAAGCGCCCACCTGGCCTGACGTGGCTTCAACCTCTTTGCTGATTTAAGATATTCTAGATTCTTATGGTCTGTATAAACCAGGATCGGGTGGGTGGCGCCCTCAAGAAGATAGCGCCATTCCTCGAGTGCTGCCTTCATTGCCAGTAGCTCGCGATCACCGACGTCATAGTTCTTTTCTGCGTCAGACAGTTTACGGGAGAAGAAGGCAACCGGGTGTAGCAAAGACTTGGGCCCTTGTCTCTGGGAGAGCACCGCCCCTACCGCTATTTCCGAAGCATCCACTTCTAGGATGTATGGCAGAGTGGAATCGGGATGCTTTAGGACGGAAGCCGATACGAACAAGTCCTTCAGAGTCTTGAAAGCCTCCTGCGCTTCGGGGGTCCATCGGAACTTCTGACCCTGTTTGGTCAATCCGGTGATGGGGGAAATGATAGAGGAGAATCCCCTAATAAATTTCCGGTAGAAATTAGCGAACCCCACGAACCGCTGAACCCCTTTCTTTCAGACGGGGCAGGCCAGTCCTGGATAGCAGAGACCTTCTGTGGATCCATCTCGATCCCTTTTACGGAAATGACCAGACCAAGAAACTGGATGCTCTGTTGCTCGAAGATACACTTTTTGGGTTTAGCATGCAGGCCGTGAAGACGGAGACGAGCCAGGACATTCTTGACGTGTTCTCGGTGGTCGGCTAGAGTGGAGGAAAAGATTAGGATATCATCAAGGTAAATGATTACAAATAAGTCAAGGTAGTCTCTAAAAATTTCATTGACAAAGTGTTGGAATGTGGCTGGGGCATTGCACAATCCAAACAGCATTACAAGATATTCAAAGTGCCCGAAGCGGGTACGGAAGGCAGTCTTCCATTCGTCACCCCTCCGAATGCGGACGAGGTTATAGGCACCCCGAAGATCCAGCTTGGAGAATATTTTAGCAGAACCTAGTCTCTGAAAAAGTTCGGGTACTAGTGGCAGGGGGTAGCGATTCTTAATAGTAATTTTATTCAATGCCCGATAGTCCACACAAGGGCGTAGGGAGTGGTCCTTCTTTTCGACAAAGAAAATCCCTGCACCTGCCGGGGAGGTGGAAGGTCGGATAAATCCCTTCTCAAGGTTGTCATCTAAGTAGGACCTTAGGGTACTCAGCTCAGTCTCAGATAAAGGGAAGATTCTTCCGAAAGGAATCTCTGCCCCAGGTAGTAATTCAATAGGGCATTCGTATGGCCTATGGGGTGGTAGGGTTTCGGCCCCCTTTTTACTGAATACATCCAGGAAACCATGGTAGTCCTTGGGTACGGCTTGTCGGTTCTCAGTGTCTGTTTCCAAGCAGAGGAGGGCAGAAGAGTTCCTATCAATAACTGGGCAACAATGCTGGCGGCAATAGTCCGAAGGGAACTCAATCCTTCCAGTGGCCCAGTCGATGCGTGGATTGTGCGCTCTCAACCAAGGCATGCCTAGAATGATGGGAAACAGTGGAGACTTGATGACATCTAGACATAAGAATTCCTGGTGAGTCCCGGCGATGGTAGCAGATAGTCTCCTGGGTCACTGGTCCGGATTCAAGGGTAGAACCATCGGCCAAGAATATTGAAAGTCCCTTCTCTCTAGGCCGAAGGGGAATCCTGTTCTTCAGAGCGAAGGTCGAATCCACAAAGCCACTACACGCCCCGGAGTCAATAACTGCGTGAGTTCGGACAGTCCTTTCTGGAAGCTGTAAAAGAACAGGGACAGCCAGGTGAGGAGTGTTGTTAGACAGCACGGGTGAGGGAACAGATGGAATGAAGAGGCACTTACGCATCTTAGCTGGGCAAGTGCGAACAAAGTGTCCTGATCCTCCGCAGTAGAGACAAAGGTTACCAACCCGGCAACGTTGACGTTCCTCAGGTGTCAGGGATGGGCGGAGTAACCCCAGCTGCATGGGTTCAGGAAGATCCAGTGTGGCTGTGGCAGGAGCAGGAGAGGCTGCATGAGTGGAGCTGGGCACCCGTGGTAACATCCAGACAGGGCGTGTGGCTGTAGAGGAACGCTCCTGGCGACGCTCTCTTAAACGCCTGTCAATTTGGACCGAAATGTCTATGAGGGCTTCCAGAGTCTCAGGGATGCCTACACGTGCCAGTTTGTCCTTCAGTGGTTCAGACAGGCCCAGACGAAATTGGTACCGAAGGGCTGCGTCGTTCCAGTCCGTGTCGGAGCTCCAGCATCTGAACTCCGACACGTAATCCTCCTCAGGCCTGCGACCTTGTTGCAGGGCGTGTAGAGCTGCCTCTGCGGTCGCAGCAAGTTGAGGGTCTTCAGAAAGTCTTGACATGGCCAGGAAAAAGGCATCCAAAGTGTCTAGAGATGGATCCTTTCGCTCCAAAAGACGGTGTGCCCAGGCCTGCGGTTCATCCGTCAATAGGGAAATGACGAACCCCACCTTGGTCGCCTCGAGGGAGAAAGTCCTTGGTTGCAAGGCGAAAAAGAGTTCGCAGGAGTGCGGAAAGCTCTGAACTTATTCCGGTTGCCCGAAAATCGTTCCGGAGTAGGGACCCTGGGTTCGGGTGGCATCATCACCACTGATGGTGGGGCATGGGGCCCGGAGGCAACTGGCGAGGTCGCAGATAGAGCTTGAACTTGCTCCTCCAGTCTGCCATAACCTTCTTGCAGATTCTTCACTGCCTGGGTAAGGCCGGCAAGATGGCGGCAGAGCTCCTCCATAGGGGAGGCTCCCTGCGTAGGCTCGGACATGGCTGTCCAGTACTGTCCCGTACCTGGTGGACGAGCCCGGAATGCAGGGAGCGGCCTCTCGTAGCCCCTGGCTCGAGAACCCCTGGAGGTGGTGACAGAGATTCAACAGCTCAGGGGGCACAAGTGCCTGGCAAGTGAAGGCGTGAAGTGAAGTGAACACCAACAGCAACACAGACAGCAGTCGGCAGGTGACAGCAGGCACTGGCAGTTCAAGCAGGAACAGCTGGAGGCACTGGCAGATCCGAACGGATCGGTGAATAACAGCAGAGTCAGGTACAGGCCGGGTCGGCAGCAGGCGGGCAACAACGGTACAAGGGTAGAGGCAGAGACGTGGTCAGACAGGCAGGTAGTCGGTGGCAGGCAGCAAGCAAACGTGGTGAAGAACAAGCCGGGTCACAGGAATGAAGGCAACAGGCAACAGATAGCAGAATCTCCGAGCGCGCTGTAGACTGGACAGCAAGAGGGAAACGGAGGCAGAGTCCTTAAGAACCCTTTAGGGCGCTAAAGCGGTCGCACGACGAGTCTGCGTGCCCCCGCGAGTGGCCGTACGCCTGTTCGTGACCCCACGCACCCGCGTGCGCTCGTTCGCCACATCGCACACCCGCGTGCGCCCGATCGAGCCAGCGCGCACCCGCGTGCGTCCGTTCGCGTTAACACGCGCTAACGGGAAACGACGGGTTCTCAACAACAGGCCTCTGCAGGCAGATCTCCCATGAGCGATCGGAACGCCAGGACGGTCGTGACAGTCCTCCTCTTCCTGCCTCTGTTCTGCCTCAAGTGCCCTGTTCATTATTCCATGCAGAGTATGCTCCAACAGGTGGACAAGAGGTACAGTGTCACTGATGCATGCACTGTCACTGCTCACCATCCTTGTGACCGCCTCAAACGGTGACAGGACAGTGTATGCATCCCTGATCATGCCCCACTGGCGTGTTGAGAAAAAACCAAGCTCCCCTGACCCTGTCCTGGTGCCGTAGTCACACAGGTACTCATTGATGGTCCTCTGCTGCGTGTGCAGGTGCTGCAGCATGGCCAATGTTGAGTTCCACCTGGTGGGCATGTCACATATATGGCAGTTCTTGGGCAGGTTCAACTCCTTTTGGAGCTCAGCCAGCCGACAAGACATCCTGTAAGCCCGGGTACCTGCCCAAGAACCACTGAACCACCAGGTTAAGGGCGTGAGCCATGCAGGGCACATGGGTCAGTTGTCCCTGTTGGAGGGCGGAGAGGGGGTTGGTGCCATTGTCGCAAACCACCAATCCTGGCTTAAGCTGGCATGGCATCAACCACCTCTCGGCCTGCCCCTGCAGAGCTGACAAAATATCTGCCCCAGTGAGGCTCCTGTCCCCCAAACAAACCAGCGCAAGCACGGCATGGCATAGTTTTGCCTGCGTACTTGCATAGCCCCTTGAACGCCTACGAAGCACGGCTGGTTCCGAGGACAGAGCACTGGAAGAGGCCATGGAGGAAGAAGAATAGGAGGGGGTGGAGGAGAGAGGTGTGTCACAACCAGTAGTAGCATTTTGGAGGCGTGGTGACGGAACAACCTCCAACACTACTGAACCTTGTCCTTCATCTTTCCCAGCTGCCAGAAGAGTGACCCAATGGGCTGTGAAAGACAGGTAATGTCCCTGTCCATGCCTGCTGGACCATGAGTCAGCGGTAATATGCACCTTACCACTGACCGCCCTGTCCAGCGAGGCAAGGACATTGCCTTCCACATGCCGGTAGAGAGCCGGAATCACCTTCCGTGAGGAAAAGTGGTGTTTGGGGACATGCCACTGAGGAACCACACATTGCACAAACTCACGAGTCTACCAACTGAAAACTCAGCAGTTGAAGTGCTAGCAATTTAGCCAAGCTAGTATTCAACCGCTGGGCATGTGGATGGCTGGGAGTGAACTTCTTTCTATGGTCCAGCAGCTGGTGCAGGGAAATTTGCCTGCTACAATCGGATGTGGGTGTACTGCTAGCAGAGTGCCCACAAGCACTTGGCTGTGACACACCTAATTCTACACCTTCATTCCTCTCAGTGCCGGTTTCAGAGAGGACTGAAGGTCTAGTAGGGTTGGAGATCCCAGCTGATGAGGAGCAAGGAGAGGTCTGCTTTGTGCTTTGGTGTGGGTCTTTGAGGTAAGCTTGCCAACGAGCTGCATGGCAGGTCAACATATGTCTGGTCAAGCATGTGGTGCCCAAGCGGCTGATGTTTTGGCCACGCGAGATACGCTTGAGACATATGTTGCAAATGGCAACGGTGCAATCTGATACACTCGTCTCAAAAAAGGCCCACACCAAAGAACTTTTAGAATAAAGAGCAGAGGCTTCAGTCGGTGTGCTGCCCCTAAGCTGGCCCCCGGAGGGCATCCTGCCTCGTTGGAGATGTGCCTCCTCCTCCTCCTCTCTCCTACCAGTCGCCCACGTGGAGTCAGTGCCCTCATCATCCCCTACCTCTTCATCACTGGAGCAAACCTGGCAGTATGCTGCAGCTTTTGGAACGTGACTGCTAGATTGCTGTCCTTCTTGAGCATCCCCTCTCTCTGTGCTCATGCTACTGCCTTTCTCTTGCTGAGTGTCATCATCAGAGCCTACAAAACACTGGGCATCCTCCTGGAGCATGTACTTAACACTCTGCTCAAACAGTTCGGGGGACTCCTCAGGAGGATGTGGTGGGTCTAGGGAAGGAGTCACTGATGATGACATTGAGATGAGGGAAGAGGATGCGTTGGCAGCTGCTTTGCTAGTACACTGAGCCTGGGTGAGAGGGGATGAGGAGGATGAAGTGGGCTTGGTCATCCACTCTACCAAGTCTTCGGCATGATGCGGCTCAACACGGCCAGCTGCCAAAAATAAGGACAAGCGTGTCCCATGGCCACGTGCCGATGATGATGCACTGCGTTCATGACCAGCACTGTTGTCTCTAGACACAGAGCCTGCTTGCCCTCTTTTATTGGCTTTTGCCTGTCTGCCTCTCCTTGTTGGCCTTCCAGACATGGTAATGGCCTGTAGGGAGATGGGAAGACCAGCAATTGGGTAGTGTATATTGTGCTGGAGGCACACAACACCAACTAACTCCTGCAGATGCCTTTATTATAGAACACCAGCAATAAAGGGTAGATACAGGTGTATATTGTGCTGTGCTGGAGGCACACAACACCAACTAACTCTTGCAGATGGCAGATGGCTCAATTAGAGAAGAGCAATATAGGTAGATACAGGTGTATACTGCGCTGAAGGCACACAGACAACACCCACTAACTCCTGCAGATGGCTGATGGCTCAATTAGAGAAGAGCAATATAGGTAGATACAGGTGTATACTGCGCTGAAGGCACACAGACAACACCCACTAACTCCTGCAGATGGCAGTTGGCTCAATTAGACAACAGCAATAAAGGGTAGATACAGGTGTATACTGCGCTGAAGGCACACAGACAACACCCACTAACTCCTGCAGATGCCGGAACACTACACAAGGCTGCCGCGCTGGCGGCCTTATATAGTGTGGGGCGTGTACTACACAGCCTGAGCTATAATTGGCCACAGGTAACCTGTGGCCAATCATGGCTCTCCTCGCTGCCGGCGCTGTGATTGGCCAAGCATGCCAGGTCACATGCGATGGCGCAGTGCATTGTGGGCCGTGAGCACCACACAAATTTGGCGCGAATGCCCCACAGAGTTCTGGCTTCAAATAAACGGGCGAGCAGCCGGTGTTCGAGTCGAACATGCTTTCGACTCGAACACCAAGCTCATCCCTACAGCTCATGTATGTATTTGTTGACTTGGAAAATAAAAACCTTTTGAAAGTAAAAATAGCACTTTTGATTTATCCCATAGACTTTTAAAGGGTGTTCCGGCGGCTTTCGAATTTGCAGCGAACACCAATTGTTCGCTATTTGGCGAACAGGCGAACACCCGATGTTCGAGTCAAACTTATGTTCAACTCGAACATCGGGCTCATCCCTAATCATGGCTGCGCATAGGTATAATAAATGTATATTTAGATACCCATGCTTCTTCTGGGGTGGATAGAACTAGAACTTGAGGCTCCTTGGCCCATACAGCCATTGACTCAGAAACAGGTACCGGTAGTTAAAGAAGCTCCATAGAAACAGGGATTGGTTCACGGTAATAAAGAAATAGGTTGTGTCCCCTGAGACTCAGAAACGCTTATGTCTAGCTGGAGTATATTCTTAAATTTTTCTATCTGTGCTAAAATCATTGTATTATTCATTTTGTTGCTCTATTCAAATGTTTATATCATATATATATTTCTATATAGAACTATTACACATAAATTAATTGAAGGTAAAATAAAATGATTCTACAAATATGACTACCAATATTCAGTGTTACATTTGTAATGTACAAAAAATCTGTTAGTTATTCACTTGGGAATATTTAATCTT
Organism: Lithobates pipiens; assembly: GCF_037356315.1. NCBI lineage: Eukaryota > Metazoa > Chordata > Amphibia > Anura > Ranidae > Lithobates > Lithobates pipiens. The sequence goes on from NW_027507785.1 coordinate 255,211,897, forward strand.
CATTAAATTAAATAGGGCTTGTCAGATCCCTCCCAGAAGGGAGTTTGTCTCTCTTGCTTTATGATGGCCCTATGCTTTAGCTTGGTTACCTATCCAGCAAGCCAGATTCGATACAGGTGGCAGTGACACATCTGTGTTGTATCATAGAAGAGAGTGCATTCTGTTTGTATACATTTTTAATTCAGAGGCAGCAAAGCATCAAGATACCTACCATTACTTTAGGAGAAATATTACAGGTGTTTCCCAAGTTGGAATGGTGAGTATTGATCCTTATTTAAACCTACACTTCTGGTGCCCAACCTGCAGGACATTGGCACTTAGGGCTTATTTAGACATGCTGTGTGGGCCTTTGTGATGTCAAGGGCTGAGCTTGAGGGCCCCTAAATCAAATCTGACCATCACTGATTTACAACCCATGGAAGAATAAGAAGCCTTTGGTAGCCTGGATCTGTTCACTATTCACATTGAGAATTGACAACATTCATTACAACTAAGAAAAATTGTAGAGAATGTGTATGATTGGTTTATAAGGGCTAATTTACATTAGTGTTTACTCTCTGAAGAGCAATCTGCAGTAGATTGCTCTTCAGAGGGTGTTTGACAGGAAGTGAGGAGGCATTATGTTGCCTACTCACTGCCAGTTTTAACCTCTATGAACCTACACCATCCTGCGGCAACCACATGCATTGTATATGGTTGTGGGGCAGTTGCAGCATTGCTCCATTAAGGTGAATGGGTCATGTTAAATTGGTGATACTGACCACCAAGTGCAACAGGGGGGATAATTGTTACCACTGCCACAAAGCAAAGCAACTTATGCAGCAACAAACCCATCAAATCTAAGGACTGGTAAGCTGCCAGATATAATTTTTATTGGGTTATATACTGTATGCTTTAACAAAGTATTAACCACTTGTGGACCGCCCACCGTACATATACTGCGGCAGGGAGGCCGCTCTGTGCCAGAGTGATCTGACACTTCTGGGTCTGGGGTGCGCACGAGAGCCGCCGGTGACCCTCTCCCACTGTGCTCCCACACAGTGGGAGCCCAGTGGCTGGCACCGCTGACTCGAAGTCTGCAAGGTAGGGTTGCCACCTGTTCAGGATTCACCCAGAAAGTCTGGGTTTTGAATCAGTTTGGAGTGGCTTTGGATTCCCCCTAGTTGTTATAAATATGTATTAACCTATCTATTCCTATAGTTAGCTCGTCAAAAGCTCTGTCAAAATCAAAGCTCTGATAAAATTAATGGTAATGTTACAACAACAATGGTAGCTATAAAATAAACACACTGCTTAAATAAGCAAGGATCTAATTTATTTAACAAGAAAGTAGAAATGTTAACATAAAACCCTAAACAAATATTACAAAGCATATAGCAGGGGAGGCTGTTATTGTTTAGGGTGGAGAGAGTTTTTTTTAGGGTGTGGAAGCTGTTCATGGAAGCTTGTTTAGGGTGGGGAGGGGTTATTTATTGTGGGGAGGCAGTTATTGTTTAGGGTGGAGAGGTTTTTTTTACGGTAGGGAGGCTGTTCATGTTTAGGGTGGGGAGGGGTTATTTAGGGTGGGGAGGCAGTTATTGTTTAGGATGGAGAGGGTTTTTTAGGGTAGGGAGGCTTTTCGTGTTTAGGGTGGGGAGGCTGTTATTGTTTAGGGTGGGGAGGTGGGTAGGCTGTTATTGTTTAGGGTGGGGAGGGGGGTTATTGTTTAGGTTGAAGCCCGAGGAGGAGAAGCACAACGCCGGAGGACACAAAAAACTGAGTTGACGTGAGAGGGGGCTGACCTGACAAGGAGAGGGGGCAGAGTCGATGCAAGAGAGGCCAAGCCAGGGAGTGTCCTCTGCGGGAAAGGGAAATCCCCACTGACAGCTGAAACGTCATTGGTTGTTAAGGACGTGGCAGCTCCGCTGCTTAACAACTAATAACTGCTTGCATTCTTTTATATACATTTCATCTGTCAGAGGGGGAATCGTGCTGACAGATGAAAGAGCCGAACCTGAAGGTATCGGTTTCAGGTATTGGCGCATTTGCATGAGTACCGATACTTGCGCAAATGCCCTAATAATGAGTAATACTACAATGTAGTTAGATTTATCAAATAATTAAAAATACCATTGGCCTTACTGGAATGTTTGAATATTACCTCCCACCAATAGGATGTGAATTCCCATTTATGACTCCTTGTCACAAACACCCTGCTGGGTAAACTTTCTGTACTGGCATTCCAAGAGGCAATTTCCAACATAGGCCAAATGGCTGTATCAAACAGGCAGTAAAACTCAAAAAATATGTGATATTAAACCATGTTGCCTTCGAACACTAGATGCAAAAAAGGATAAAAAAGGAAAATATCACTTAAACAATAGACATAGTTGACTCACCCTAATGATATATTAATCAGAAAACATCAGCAATAAACAGTACATAGAAGCAATAGCTGCAGTGTGGATAAGAACAATATGGGGCTGATTTACAAACAGTTTGAGCCATGAGTTGCGGCGCACGCCGATGCGCAACAGCCGTTTTTGTATTCACAAAACATTTGCGCCTGTAACACAGCGCAATTCCCTATTTACTATGATATTGCCGGCGCACGGGAGGCGGCTATTGGTGCACCACTATAGACATGGCGCACGCCCTTTTCAATTCAGAATTTAAAGAAGGTGGAAGTGCCCATATTATGGGGGTGATATATGTGATGTGAGGAAGTATAGTTATAACTGCCCAAGCAACAAATATGCCCAAAATAGAATGGAAAAGTAACTTTCTCTGAACAAGCATGCTGCGCCTGCAAATACACTTAGAACTGCGTGAGGTCAATTTATGCACTGCGCATGCGCAAGTGGCATTTGCACACGTTCAAATGCTTTGGTTCATTGCACCGGGAAAATCTTAGTAAATGTCAAATGTCAAGCAACGTAGATGCATTTGCATAAGTTGAACGGGCACACCTCTCAACTTTCACTTCTTCTGTTTTTTTTTTTAACGCTATTTGCACACAGGTCATGTTAGCATTAAGAAAAAAAATGAAGAAAAATAAAATGCGTGGGGGTCCCTTCAGGTCTGGTATGGATTTTAAGGTGAACCCCGCACCCAAAAAAAAAAAATGGCGTGGGGGTCCCCTTCAAAATCCATACCAGACCCTTATCCGAGCACGCAACCTGGCAGGCCACAGGAAAAGAGGGGGGGACGAGAGAGTGCCCTCCCTCCTGAACCATACCAGGCCACATGCCCTCAACATTGGGAGGGTGCTTTGGGGCCTGGTATGCTCTTGGAGGGAAACCCATGTCTGTTTTTTATTTAAAATTAAAGTCGCCTGGCCAGGGGGGGGGACTTAAAGTCTTGTTGTAAGTTGCCCCAAGTCGTGTTGTAAGTTGCCCCAAGTCGCGCTGTGATTCATACTCAAGTCGTGTCCAAGTTGCCTCCCAAAGTCGTGCTGGAAGTCGTGTAGCCCCTGTGTGAATGGACTGTTAATGATGCGGCATGTGCTATTATCGATGGCATATTATTATCGCGTGCGCCGGCATATTATCTGTTGTACTTATGCGTGCTCTGGTTCACATGCTCAATTAATAATTTATCAGGTGCACAATTTAAGGTATGAACCGGCGCAGCGCATTCATCTTAGTAAATTACCCTGTATAACTGTTGAGTGCACTAAATGAGAATGGCTAGGATACGGTGCAATGTCCCCTAATGCCGCGTACACACGATCAAACAATCGGGTGGAAAAGTCCGGCAAACTCAAGTCCGCCGGACAATTCCCCCATGTGTAGCCTCCAATCTTCCCGCCGGACTCGCATTTCGGCAGACAATCCGGCCGTGTGTATGCCAGTCCGCCGTACTTTTGAAATGAACGGACTTTTCCCGCCCGGAGAAAAGTCTGCTCATTCGAGCGGGTCTCCAGGTAGGCGGGGCCTGCGAATAAGACGTCGCTGGCCCCGCCACCTGGTATGGACTTAAAGGGGAACCCCAACGCCGAAAAAAATCGACGTGGGGGTCCCCCAGGTCCACATCAGACCCTTGTCCGAGCACGCTACCCAGCTGGCCAGTCAACCCATGTGACATCAACCGATGACCCCGCCCCTTGTCCCTATATAAGTCGCCGCGCAGCGTGTCCCTGGCATTGCGGCGGGAGAGAGCGTCGAGTCAACATCTCCAGGAGAAGAAGGAGAAGAAGAAGAAGAACGGAAGGCGGCGGCGACAGAAGACCGGGCCACCGCCTGTAAAAGAGCTAAAAGAAGGCGCGGTGACCCGGCAGAACAACTGAAAAGGGGGACAAGACCCCTGAAGTCGGAAGAAGAGGCTGTGGCGAGGAAGAAAGCCGGGCTCCTCCGCTAGCAAAAGAGCTAGAAGAAGATAGCGGACGAGTTCGGCGAGAAGACCCCCGAAGACGGAAGACCCCCGGAGCTGTGCAATAAACTATTTAATCTTGTGTGTTGTGTTTTTTTTGTACTTTATTTTACAGGTGAATGGGTAGGGGTACATTGTACCCCATACTCATTCACATAGGGTGGGGGGCCGGTATCCGGGGCCCCCTTATTAAAGGGGGCTCCCGGATTCCGATAAGCCGCCTGCAGACCCCGACAACCAACGGCCAGGGTTGTCGGGAAGAGGCCCTTGTCCTCATCAACATGGGGAAAAGGCACCCCCCATATTGAGGGTATGCGGCCTGGTACGGCTCAGGAGGGGGGGCCCGCTCGCTCATTCCCCCCTTTCCTGGGTAGCGAGCTCGGACAAGGGTCTGATGTGGACCTAGGGGGACCCCATGCCGATTTTTTTCGGCGTTGGGGTTCCCCTTTAAGTCCATACCAGGTGGCGGGGCCAGCGACGTCTCCTTCGCGGGCCCAGCCTACCTGGAGACAAGCTCGAAATGAGCGGACTTTCCTCCGTGTGTGTGGGCGAGTCCGTTCATTTCAAAAGTACGGCGGACTTAGTACGCCGTATTAGTCCGCTGAAAAAGTGCCGTGTGTGGGCAAGTAGCTCGTTCGGAAAGTCCGACGGACAGTCTGGCGGGAAGTCTGCCAGACTAAGTCCGTCTGATAGTCGGCTACGTGTGTACGAGGCATAAGAGGTACCTCTGTATGCAATGTAAGCAACAGCAAAAGGTCTCTGTGGTGCTGATATGGGGAAGGCAGTCCTTAGTTCTATCTCTTCAGCTGGCGTTGGGTGTTGGGACCCATTTTAACCAGTGATGCAGATTAGTACACTCCCAGTAAAACTTGCAGTCAGTGAGCAAGGCTACTAAATAGCTGTGTAGTCAGTTCCTCAAGGGCTCTGTCTCAGTGATAAATCACTGTAGCGGTAGATCACCAGTCTCAGCGATATTGCAGTTCACAATTCCGTTCCCTACAGCATTCAATCCTCCCTCCACTCTGCACCTAGGCAACTCCAGCCATCAGCACACCTGGACTCAGCACTCTAAATCACACTCATGGACAGCAATATGCACTGTCCCATCACCCTCACAGCAAGACAAAGTTATATCCTGTAAAGCACAGAAAAATTTTAACTTTTCCCCCTCCTCCTGGTAATGTCTTTCTGGTTCAAAAGCTCTTGGTTACCAAGTGCCATTACATTTTTTTTAGCTGGTGGAATTTAATTTCTAATAACTTCTAATTTCTAATAACTTATTTGAACTGGTTCAGTAAAATCTTTTTTACTCTTACTTTAAGCTGGATCCAAAGTATCCCTGCCTAATTTTATTGGAACAGTAAGCTTTCCCGACCACTTTGGGATTTAAATAAAGCATTATCATACACATTCCAGCACTAGTAGTCTACATTTTATAACAGCTGCCAAAATCCTAACAGGAATACTGTATCATATTAGGAGGGTATTTTCCTGCTATATGGATAGAAGCCCAAAAGCCAAACAGCTTAATGTTCTAAGCTCATATAACAAAAAAAAGTGAGGCAAACTTTGTTATGTACTCCAAGTACTCCATGCTTATTCATTTAATTACAATTGCCAGTAGGGCCGATGCTACTGCTAGGCAAACTAGGCAGCTGCCTTGGGTACACTGCTGCCTAGTGTGCAACCACAGCCACTGGTTTCCCTACTCTCAGCCACAGGGTCATAGATAAGGGAGGTCTGCCCCCCCCAGAGCACCATGCCCAAATGCCCAGTTAATCCCTGCTGCCACATGGAGCCATGCCACTTAGCCACAGCAATAAGATCTGTCAGAGAATACAGGCTGAGTGGCAGGTGCGGTGTGGCCCCCCTCCTTCGTTCTTGCCCTCCTCCTTCCAGCCAGTGGCAGCTAGTGTCTTTTTGTTTTGGAGGGGCGGCAAACAAAGACCCCTTGTGCCACCTCAAACCACCCCCCCAACGCTGTCTGACGGTCCACTGGCACTTACCCCATCTAGGCGGCTGGCACATCGGGGAGCGGGGGACACATCGGGGATCGGGCAGTGGTGGGCACATCAGGGTGCAGCAGGGACATGCACCAGACAGCAGCAGGGCAGTGGCAGGGATTGGTGCATCGGTAGACAGGCTATGGCGGGCATTGGGCAGTGGCACCTGTGTCTTCTCCTCTTTGCTTCTGCCATACGTCGCCTCCCCTCCTCATAGGCATCCAATAGTATCGCCCATCCTTTCAGTCAATCGGGTGATGGGTATCAGACCTGCTTCCCGTTTGCCCAGGAGGAAGATCAGTGTTGCAACAGTGAATATTCATTCGCTGTTGCAACACAGCTGGGTGGGCTTCAGACACAATACTCTGTGTCCTGAGCCCACTGAATTTTGAAGCCTATTAGAGTCTCTGGCTCTAATCAGGCACTTCAAACCCCCCCCCCCCCCCCGCCCATCCCTTCATAGGAATTCATGCGCTCAGTGTCCTGAAAGGGGCAGGGCATGTCTCCTAGCACCATGGCATCGGCCTGAGCCTCCAACAGTAACAGTAACACAATGGTTTTTCAACAATTAGCAATCTCTAACAAATGAAAGTCCTCACATTTGTGAGAAGAGGAACTGAGCAGGCCTTCAGACAGAGGTGATTGTACTGGTAGAATAAACAAATATAATGGAATATAAAGCCAATTTCACCTCACCAGACTAAGGTGATACAGACTTACCTTTCTCAATGATTTATCAACTTTGCCAAGACACCAAAATGATTCCACCAATCCTCTCCCAGTTTCTTTATTCTACCTCCACACACACACACTCTCCCCATATCAAAAATTGTGTTTTGGAGAGAGAAGGAATTATAAAGACATAACCATGATTATATAAAATCATCTGTTTATTATACCTTCTCAGCAGCCCATTGTGACCAGATAATTATTCATGTGAAAAAATCATATTAGAACAGATAAAACCGCTGTCTGAATCCTGTCTGATAATCTTGAATGTACAATACTTGTATGCTCCTCTTGAACACTGAATAAAATGTTCTAAAAACAAATCAAGTGCTATATTTTAAAAATCTATTTGCAAACTGGTCCAATATAGGACAAATATGCAATAAGCAATAACAATATAAACAAAATGTGTTCATTTAATTTGTATGTGTGAAACCACTGAATGGCACAAATGATTTGATAATAGCTGGTTGTTAAGGAAACAAGGTGTCCTCTCGGGTCTGGTATGGATTTTAAGGTGAACCACATGCCAAAATAACAAAAAACTGCATGGGCCCCCCCCAAAATTCATACCAGACCCTTATCCGAGCATGCGGCCCAGCATGCCAGGAAAGTTGGGGGACGAGTGATCACCATGCCCCTTCCTGAACCATACCAGGCCACATGCCGTCAACATGGGGGTACTTTGTGGCAGGGGGTTCATCCAAAAGGACCCTGTTCCCATATTGATGGGGGCAAGGGCCTCTTCTCCACATCCCTGGGTGGTGGTTGTGGGTGTCTGCGGGTGGGGGGGCTAATCAGAATCAGGAGGCCCCCTTTAACAAGGGGGCTCCCAGATCCCTGCCCCCCCATGTGAATGAGTATGAGGTACATTGAAATCCTACTCATTCACAAAAAAAGTATCAAAAATAGACAGTTTTTGACAAATCCTTTATTCACCACTTCTGCGGCAGGTTGGCTACTGATGTACCTGTATGTCAGTGGGTGCATTAAATACAGGCACTTGCTGCATTAGCTTGAGCTTGATCATGGTAATGAGAGGCATAATGAGAATTTGCCTTTGTAAACCAGGCGGATCCTCGTTCTGACAGGGGAGGAGAGAGAGATCAGCTGTTCCTAGTGATCAGGAACAGCGCTCTCTCTATTCCCAGTCAGTCCATCGCCCTGACAGTTAGAAACACCTCCCTAGGGAACACTTAACCCTTTGATCACGCCTACTGTTAACCCCATCTCTGCCAGTGCCATTTATACAGTGCTCAGTGCATTTTTATAGCATCGTTGTATGTGTCACTTCGCGCAAGATTTGTCCGCCACAATGACGCAATCCCTCTAAAAATCATGGATCCCCACCATCACTAGTAAAAACAATAAAAAAAAGTAATAAGTCCTTAATTCCCCTATTTTATAGACGTTATAACTTTTCCTAAAACTTTTGTGCAAACCAATCCATATACACGCTTATTGCAAATTAATTAACCAAAAATATATCACAGAGTACATATTGGCCTAAACTGATCCATTCATTTGTTTTTATATAAATTTTTTGGATATGTATTATAGCAGAAAGTTAAAAAAAATATATATATATTTTTTCAAAATTGTCAGTCTTTTTTTATTTATAGCCCAAAAAATAAAAACTGCAGAGGTGATCAATTTTGTTTGGATACAATGTTGCACGACCACGCAATTGGCAGTTAAAATAATGCAGTGCCATATCGCAAAAAATGGTCTGGTCATTATGGGGGCAAATCCTTCCATGGCTGAAGTTGTTAAAAAACAAAAGCGATGTCCCCCCTAAGCAAATTGAGTGTCAATCACGAAGAATGCTGATGTCCCAAAAAGAAAAGTTCTGCACCCGTCGCTTGCCTCCCAGCATCTGATAGCTCCAGTTCCCACCAATGTTAAATTAACAAAGGAGTGGGGCCACTGATGATATATTTACCATTGGCACAAGAAACCGTAGCTGTCAGTTTACAGCTGATTAGCAACGCTGGGTTACCCACTGTCACCAGTGACCTCACCCCTTTGTTAATTTATCATCGGTGAGAACCAGACATATCACACCCTGGGAGGCAAGCGACAGGCGCGGAGCTATTTCTTTCCTTTTTTTGGGTCAGCAGCGGTGGTGTTCATTGGGATTGACCCTGGATTTACTTCAGAGGACATTTTTTTTTTAAATAAAGGACTTGTCAAAAACTGTCTTTGGTTTTACTTATTTTTGACATTTTTTTGGGTGACTGAGTAGGGGCACAATGTACCCCCTACTCATTCACATGGGGGAGGATCTGGGGAGGCTTCCAGATTCCAAAAAGCCCCCCGCCAGCAGATCCCCACAACCACCGCCCAGGGTTGTGGGGAAGAGGCCATTGTCCCCAACGTATGAAAAAACTGATGGACAGTGCTCAATGGACTGGATAATCAAGTGGGAGAACCACAAGTGTCAATCATGTCATTAATAATGTTTATTTCCTCCACGAACAAAGATGATACGTTTAAAAGATAAAAAAGCCAATGATACCACACTGATTCCAATGGACGTTGAGGGGTTAACACCATCCAGAAGACCAGCTGATGGAGCATAGAGGGGCACCAGTGTCTATGCTGTGGAAGATGGAAGCCTGGTCCAGGGTGAATCCCTGATGGCCTGGGACCAGGGAGCACAGGCGTGCCTCAAAGGTGTCATTGCCAGTCACTGCAGAGTGGTGTGAGCCAACTGGGAAAGCAGGCTGAAAGATCGTGTGACACTACCTGTGGGGGTGTCACTGCCAGTCGCTATGGGATGGAGTAAGCTGACCAGGGAGCTGAGCTGAGGGATCGGTGCACCTGGATGATGTAACCAACAGGGAATGAAGGAAGACAGATGGATGCTTGTAAACCAGCGTGGAATGCAAGCTTGTCTGTTGCTGTGACAATGCGTTTCACGTGCATGTGCTTTATCAAAGTCCCCTTCTCCCCATCAACATGCACAGCCCCCCCATCATGTTGAGGGCATGTTGCCTGGAATAACTCAGGGGGATGCTTGCTTGTTCTCCATTTTTTGGCTTGCCAGGCTGCTTGCTCGAATAAGGGTTTGGTATGGGTTTTGGGCAGACCCCATGCCATGAATTTTTTTTAAAAGTTGCCATGAGGTTCCCCTTATAATCCATACTAGACCTAAAAGGCCTGACATTGATTGGGGAAGGACCCCACAACATTTTGTTTTTCAAATTGTGGCATGAGGGCTCCCCTTAAAATCTATAACTTTTTAAAGTCTAAACTCAACAACTCAGCAGCCTTCCTGCCTTTTATATCAAATGTAAACACAGAGCAGGTGTTCGGAGAATGACAACAGAGAAGCTGAGCTTTTGAGAGAACAAATTGAATGACTTCAATGCTTCTGCTATTAACATTGGGGATTAATTACTCCATAGTACCTGCTACTAGAGAGCTCAATGAAGTCTTGCTTTAAAGCTCATTTACTGGTTGTTAATGATTCTGACTCTAATTGTTGCAATAGTGGCATGACCTTCATGAGACCTCTTTTCTTGGCCTGAATATAGCAGAGAAAATCCCTTTATCAGATAACTAAACTTACTAAACAATTGGCATCCTTGAATATCTTTATTGCATGCAGAAGATTGAGGCAAAAAAATAGGTTGCAGTAGATGTTGGCATTGAAGTGTTTGAACAGGCCATAATTAATATTTTCTTTACTTGTAGAAACAATGGAAGCACTCACAAATGAGGAAAAGAAAATTATATTATACAAAGAGGAATTACAGAAAATCACACTGCGTTACTTTACCTGATAATTGCGCAGTCATGCAACACTGTACACAAATGAAATGTATATTTCCGAGTTCTTATGAAGTTTTTGGTTGGAGGAGGTGATAATGTGGGGTATATTCTGCCAGTGTGGTCTAGGATATATAACTCGAGCTAAATGTTTCCCATATTTGTTAGCTTGTGTATAATGGATATGGTTGCCTTTATTTGTAGTGGCTAACAAACGTTCCATGAAAAGGTGCAGAAGGTCTCGACGTGCGTTAGACAACTCCGCCAGCATTTTGGGGTCTAATGTGTGTTTATGTAGTGTTTCAAGAGAAGCGATAAGAGCAAAGAGGCAGTTAATATCCTCCGTGCGGGCACGCTTCAATCTAGAGCCATATTGGATAAAAATCACTTATAGAACGCACTTCAGTCTCCCAATGATTCATGGCAGAGGACTCGTCCCCTATGTGAGAGTGGATGAAATCCCCTATAGCCTTGAATATCACTGTTGTACATGCTATGTATGTGAGTAGGTTATTGTTTAGTCTTCACGTGCAGTTACATGTATGTTGTGGGAGTCTACCTAGGGAAAGGTCTACTGGTGTGTGGTCTGACCATAGTTTTAGCCCGATGCAGGAGGGGTTGTAATCTAGTAGAGATTGTGAAAGGAAGAAATAGTCTATCCTGCTATATGGCCTGTGTGCTGAGGAAAAACATGTAGTCTCTCTAAGTGGGGTTGAGTATTCTCCAGGTATCCACCAAAGAAAGGTTGGTAAAGATGGAGCGTATGTTGTTCAGTGTGGAGGGAGATGTGTCTGACTTACCGGTGGAGGAATCCAGTCTCAGGATAAGGGGGACGGCGAAGTGACCCCCTAAGATCAATTTGAGGGTCCCAAAAGACTTCAGGCGCGCTGTCACAGAGGAAAGGTGGAGCTGTTCCTGGTTAGGGAGATAAATATTTGTAATTGTGAATATTGTTTGCATATATTTCAATTTCAAAAACAAAAAGCGCACTTTATGGTCAATATCTGAATCTAGCACTTCTGGAGTCAAAGAGTGGTGAAATGCTATCAATAACCCCTTTGATCTGGCTTCAGGGTTCGTGCTATGGTGCCAGGAGGTAAAGTATTTATTTGGGAGGGGTAGCACAGCATCCGAATGGAAGTGTTTCTTGGAGCAATACTATCTGCTTATTGGATTTGTGAAAATGATAGCAGTTGACTATGTTTCTCGGGGGGTATTAAAGCCTTGACAGTTAAGCAAGGAAACCTTAAATTCTAGGTTGGATGCCATGGGATGTGAAGTGGGGAGCTGCAGGCAGGGAAACATCGCTGGACATCTTGATGTAACACCATATGATAACTCATACATGAAGGAGTGGATGTGAGAGGAGGAAGGGGGGATAGGAAAGAAGAAGAAAGGATAATAAGAAAGGCAGTGTAAACCAGGAGAACTGCATTAGGTAGGGAGGGAGTAGTAAACAATTCTGATGAAATGATATCCCAGTGAGGGCAGAACAGAGAGCACAGCAATACCAGTCTTAATATTGTGGTGCCAAAAGTCCTGCTCTCTCTATGCCTATGATGAGAAAAAGAAATGGACACACAACATTGATCTAAAATAAACACAAAATACAGAGACAGTGAAGGCTCTGCTAACCCTAACGTGTGGAACGTGGCAAAACTCAGGGGCTTGCCGCCCCGGTCAGTATATAGAATGACTATGTGCAAAGTGGTCACGGATTGTGCTGGTAGATCCATAACACAGGTATATCTAGGGGTGAACTGATATCCTGAGGGATCCTCACGCACCTCCGCTCTCATAAACGCAGCACCATGAGCTAACAATATAGTAACTATTAAATGAACCAACAATGTTAAGCATAGAATAATACAAGTATAACATAACCATCAGAATGGCCGCAGAAGCCACCAGGTCCATCAGATCACAGTAGACCCAGGCTAGAGGACCGAAAAAAGGTTGCCAGTCACCCCTGGGGACAAAAAAAGAAGATAGAAGGTCTCCCCACCAAGTGGCGGGAGGCCTGAGGGTTTCATCCAGCAGGGGATTTGGATGCCTTGGAGCGAGGGCATTTCTTATTCGTAGATGTTTCCCACCCAGTGGAGAGAGGTAGGCCAGGGGTCACTGGTTGCAGGGGCCAATTCATCACTTTTATTTGAGGTAATTCAAAAGCTCCCAGGAAGGTAGCTAGGTCTCCAAGCGTGCGGAAAACAGCTGATTTGCCATTGTAAGATGGTGAAAGTTGGAACGGGAAACCCCAACTATACCTGATCTGTTTGGCTTGCAGAGCATCTGTAACTGGTCTCAGAGCTTTCCTCATTAGCAAAGTCTGTCTAAAAATGTTAGCAAGCATCATGACTGGAGTGTCATTGAATATAATAGATTCTTGAGAGCAAGCTGCTTGCACAATGTCAGCCTTAATGTTGAAAAAGTGGATCATGCAGATGACATCCCAGGGGTAGGCTGGGTTTGGATTGCGGGGTCCCAGAGACCTGTGGATATGGTTACTATTTTGATTACTGAATCTTTGGGTTTACCCAAATGCTTGTTAAACATGGTGGTAGCTGCAGTCACCAAATTCTTATTTTCTACATCTTCTGGCAAGCCTCGAATGCAAATATTATTGCGACGGCTTCTGTTTTCTTGGTCATCTAGGCCATAGAATAGTTGTTGAATTTGTATAGTATGCTCCGGAAGGATCCCCTCATGCTCATTGATTCTAGTAGCTGAATCCTCTACAGAACGTTCAATATCCTCCATGTGGTGACCTATATCCTTGCGGAGGTCAGTGATCTCCCGTTTGTATGATCTCTCTAAACTGCCTATATAGGATTCAATGTCCTGCTCTGTGGGAGGAGCTTTGATGTAAGCCTCCATGTCCCATCCAACTGTGGAGCCGTGGGAGGTGGGTGAGGGGCTTCTGGAGTGGATGGGATCAGGGTCAGAAGCCTGGGGAGAGTGAGGAATCTGAGTGGCCTGTACCTTAGAGGCAGCGTGTGCAGCCTGTGTAGCCGCCGAGCGGGTTGCCGCCATCTTGGATGCTGGCATGGTCTTGGGGTCCAGGCGGTATTTATTGAAGTACTGGCTGATTTCTCCCGGTTTCTGCATCCCAGACGCTCGGGAGTAGTGCTGCTGCCTCGCCTGCTCATGGGGTGAGGCTGGAGCATGTTTGTCTGTGGTGCTGCGGGGTGTGAGAAAGACCAGATCGAGAGCTGATCTGCATCATCCTATCATCCTATCATCCTATCCCACCATGGGTCGAGCCATGCCCCTCACATTTGTTTTTTAATACAATGTAAGTGAAAGTGTGAGTTAAGTAGTGCAGCCCAAAGTTTGTAGTATGAATGGGCTCTTAATGTCTTAAAACTAGCCATAGGTTCACTTTACCATTTCTCAAAACATGTAAAATTATGCACATAAAAAGCTGACACACTGGTGGCACTGCTGTATAAGATGTCTAGTAATACTGAGTCTTCTTCATAAAAATAGTGCATCAGATGATGTTATATGCAAATAAAATAAAAAATACTTTTAAACACATGACAGCATTCTCCAGAGCTCACAATGCATTTCTCTAAAATGACTAAGCATTCGGTAACTCATTTTAGACTGTACTTACTGCACCCATCACAGACCTGTGGAAACATAAAATAAACTCAGGGCTTTCCCACTATGGGAAATGTCATGTCATGGGAGGGGTGTACTAGAAGAACAATAGATATTGACGGAATGGTTAATATGATTTAACACAGCAATCATTCAAAGACATTTCATACATGTCTATATTTACTTTTAAAATAATGTGTCCTTTAAAATATATTTAAAAATAACATGAATGTGTTACCTGTAGTGTTTCATAATCAGATAAGCATTGTGCTTTCTACAAAAGACTAAATGCATACATCTAACAATACAAATACATTATATGGTGATCCCAATAATAATTATATTTATTTTTACAGATTGCATTTGCTCTATGAAACATGTAGTGACTGTTACAACTGTTAGTGGGAGCGAGTGAATGTGATGCAAGTAAAAACAATTGTGAAAAGATGATGAAGGTGAATAGGTGGTAAATAGGCAATGAGAGTAAATGACTGGTGAATGGAGGTGAGGATGAGGGTGGGTAAATGGTGTGGGTGACTGAGTGGTGAAAATATGGTGATGATGATGTATGTGAAGGGAATGTTTAACAAACACTTTAAAATGTTGGATACCCATTGATACCTGCTTTTTACACGTACAACATTACATTTATTAAAACAGTAGGAAATTATTTGCACAATGGGCCAACTGTTGACATAAAAGAATTTGCACTCTAGGGGCTTGTGTTTTGGGGTACAGTCCATTTTATTTAGACCATCCTAATAAAATCTTAATTTTTGTGCCCTCTGCTGAATGATGCATGGTAAATCATCATCATGGCAGGGGAGCCATACACTTGAAATCTGTTATGGCTGTTGCGGCAGTGTGGTATTATAAGTGAGGGATTCCTTTTTGTTTAATTTTTCAAACCGAAAAGAAAGATGACATTACTAAATACCAGCATTTTACTAAAGGTAACGTATTACTCTCCCTCAAAGGGGTTGCTGAGAATGACCAGGCCTCCCTTGCTAGAGGACAGGGGCTGCCACACCCAGACACTGTTCCAAGCACACCAACAAAGGTAGGTTCACTCTAGGGAATGTAATTTTGTGGATTAATTGCAGAAAACTTGAACAGGAGAGGGATACGGGTTTGGATACTCCAAATCTTTGAAGAAATTAACAGAACAACTTGACAGAAGCCTCATGTAGCAACCTTTGTTGGGGGTAAGATGGAATGGCCAGATAATCTAGGACTGTTTGTGAGCAGTCCCAGGCTGTACAGCAACCTCTGGCACTCACTTCAATGAGTATACGCAAACCTAGGGCCTTTAACAAGGGTCCTAAACACAATGTCCAGGACACCTAATGGGCAGCACTGTGGTGTAGTGGAAGCTTCTTCCAGAGACAGGCAAGAGTAATCAACCACTAAGCTTAGAGAGACCTAACCAGACCTAAGAACGAGATCACTACTTCACTGAGTAAAGCAGGGATAAAAACTAAATTTAGCCAAACTAGGACAGGGCGCAACTACTAAATCTTTAGTATAAGGGCAACCTGTAACAAAAAGACCTAATACTTGCCCTGCCCCCCACAACACCTATCTTTATTTTCTGTTGCCATTAGAATATTGATGAGAGCATAGATCAGTGGTGTGGGTGGCAGACAGGTAAAAATGTAACCTTTTCATTAAAGGCTGTCCCTTTTTAAATTTTTTATCAAGCAACAGAGTTTCTTTAAAACTGGGATTGACTCACTAACTCTTTAACATTTTGGTACTGTTCACATTCAGTGTACTGTCCACCACCACATTGTCCTCTGTCTTGAAGACAAAGTGATCAAATTTACGAAGCTTTGATGCAATGTCTCTTCTGCAATAAAATATGCCTACCTGCCTGCTAGCAATCTCCTGTGGCATATAAATTGAGCTACACATGTGCAGCTCAGTTTCCATCACTGGCCCAATCCCTGTATGCCAGGATGACTGATTCCTGTGCATGCACAGAAGTTATATCAACCTGCGCCATCCTTTGAAGATGCCCCAAGAACGGCATCCAGAAGGAGCTGTGGAGAAGATGCCGGCACTGATGAGGGACCTCCCAGACTTCAGACCATTAGAGAGGAGGTAAGAATAGTGAGTTTAGTTCCCCTTTAGGACATATTCTTCCTCCTCTCCTGCAGCTCTCTTCCCACCATTGGGAAATTCAAAAGCCAGGACTAATTCTGCATCACAGGAGCAGCTGTGGTGACATTGGGGTTGATTTACCATAGGCAACTTACACTAGTGTGTAACTGCACTTTACAAAGTGCAGTTACACTCTGCAAGTGCAGTTGCTCCAGAGTTTAGTAAATGAGCAGAAGCTCTGCTGACTTCCATCATCCAATCATGAGCAAGCAAAAATTCTCTTTTTTTAAATTTCCTTGTACGTGATTGGGTATTCGTTGCAAAGTGAAACTTTACCTAATTCACTACGCTCTGGAGCAACTGCACTTGCAGACTGCAAATGCACTTTGCAAAGTGCACAGCCTATTTGCCTTTAGTAAGTCAACCCAATTGGGTTGTTTCACACTCTTGCATTGTGTGCATGGTGTATGTAATGCGTGTTATGCATTGTGTGTTGCATTAAGGTAGCCCATTTATTTGCTAGGGCTGCCTAACACACCAACCAAGTTGCATACAGTATGACTAGCAGAGCAGCATAATGCAACGCAAATTAGTGCATTCCCATATGTGCTGCGCCGCAAGGCATGTCTGTTCGGAAGAGGTCAAAGGGTGCCATGCAGAATGTATCACACTGCATTCAGGGCTGTTTTTAAGGCAGGGCAAAGGGGGCAGCTGTCCTGGGCCATGTCATTGTTGTGGGGCCCAGTGAAGCTGCCTCATATTTGCCAACTATCCTGGTTTAAATTCGCTTGTCCCTTAAGGTTTTAGTCCTGCGCCAAGTCCCAATATCTCAGTGTGAAGAGCTACTACTAATGCTGCCCAGCTCTGCCCTATTGTTGTGCACAGATGACTCACCTGCAGACCCTGTGTTTACATGTAAATGACCAGAATTCATATGTAAATAGCGGCAGCATTCATATGTAAATATGAATATCATGCCCCCCTGATGTCATATCCACAGTAATCTCTAGCAACCAATCAACAATCAGAAATCATGTGCTGTAACCTCTAGTAACTAATTAGTGAGCTGTAATGTTTGCTGTAACCTCTAGCAACTAGTCAGAGAGCGATAATGATACACTGTACCCTCTGGCAACCAATCGCAACAGCTGCGTGATCTGATTCAGTAAACTGATTTTGAGTCTAGCTGCTATTTATTGTATGTCTCAGAGCAGGTGGAGAGCAAAACTGCATGGGGAGGGGGGCCCAAGAAAAGTTTTGCCCAGGGTCCAAACAATGTTAAAGATGGCCCTGACTACATTGCACCAATGCATAGAACGTTATGCAATTGTGTGAATGGGCCCTTGTTACATAATTACTCTTGCCCATTTATAGCAGATCCTACGGGGGACCTTTTGCTTGGATATGCTGTGTGTTAAATTCAGCATGTGTGTGTGGGGGGGGCAAATCGAGATTGCGATCTTTTAATGATTAATCGTGCAGCTCTGTGGACACTGATTGGGGAAACTGTGATGTTAACGACGATTGTCATGTAAAGGGGGACTGTGAACATTGATGTTAAGGGGGGTTGTGATGTGAAAGGAGCACCGAGAGCACTCATCTACAGAGAGGGCTATGTTGTAAAGGGGGCTATGATGTGAAGGGTAGGCTGAAGACATTGATGTACAAGGGGATTGTGATATGTTATAGTGCAAACATCAGATTCTGACCTCTGCCAGAAGAAGATTTTACTGACGGGACCTCCATAAATTTTATTTCAAGACCCCTACTCTAGAAAATGGGTAACATTAAAAAAGTTTTTATTAAATAACATTGCTATGCTTTGTAATAGAAAAACTATTTTAGCGTAATTATACACAGACAATATTATATAAGTGCCCTTTGTCTACAGTAACAAAATAGAGAATAAGTGTGTGTAGCCTATTGCATTAGGGTATTCTCTACAGCTTCAGCTGCACTGGACGGTAAATTAATGGGATGAGCTCTGTCTTGAGCGGCTTCCTGTTCATTTACAAATTGAAACATTGTAAACACAATTTACTATGCTTCAGCTGTGATTGAACACGGTGAGTGAGTGTGTTTACTATGTTTATTTATAAAAGGAAAGGGTTGGTAAATGACATATTGATTAGCCCCTTCTGCCACTCTCCATTCTGAAACATCAGCATCACTGCAGTGGGGGGCATGAGGGGAAGTCCAGGCAGTAGGGGGAATCGGTGATTAGGGTGTGCTCAGGCACACCCCCTACGTACACCGATGCAATATATGCATATTTTTAAAACAGGGAATCTGACATTCACCAAATATTCACTGTTTTAAAATACTGGGAATGGTTAATCAACTTTGAATGCTTGGTGTATGACACCAATTCAGTGATCTATAAACATGCCCCCTAGGGACCAATTCTGTTTCAGAGACTCAAGCACTGAAATCAGCTGGACTTTTGGACTGCCTCTCTGCAGGATGGTGGACTCTAACCAGTCACAGTGTGCTATACAGTTTCTTCACCTGAGAACTACACTTTTCTGTGAGCTCTGCTAGATTTTTTTCTTAAAGTGTTATTAAACCCACAACAGTAAAATCAGTCTGTATATTCAGAATAGCATGCTTGTTATACTCACTGTGGAACCTAAGGTGTTAATCCTCTGTACTGTGTATAAAGGCTGTTTGATCCTGTATGCACAGATCCTCCTCTTCTTCCACTGACTCCAGAACAGGCTAAGATAAGACTGAGCTACTGGAGTCAGGCTGCATATGCTCAGTTTGGTGTATATTGCTAGAGTTTTTTTTTTTCTTGGGAGAAACAGGGCCAATTAGTGCTGTCTGGACAGAGGGTCAGGGGTCCTTGATCCTGATAGGACAGCTCAGTGCAGTATGAAAACTCTTTCTACATGCTTTAAGCTGAAACTGATAGAAGTCACAAGACTGCTATATTCTGCTGATGAGAAAAGGTATTTAGCAGATTTACTAAAATTATTGCATTTCAATGTTCTGTGTACTGTGGGAGACCGTAAATTGTGAATGCAGGGTCCTGGGTTTAGTAACTCTTTAACAATCATGGCTGTGCATATTTAGATACCCATGCTTCTTTTGGGGTGGATGGAACTAGGAATTTGAGACTCCTTGGCCAGGAGATCCATTGGCTCAGGAACAGGTAGTTACAGAGGCTCCATAAATACAGGGATTATGTACAGAGAGAGGTGAACAGTATAGGATCAGTTCAAGGTGATATAAGAATAGGTTGTGTCCCTTGAGCCTAAATGATAAATGTTTATGTCTAGCATCTCGAGTATATTCTTTTCTTTTTCTAACTGTACTAAAAAATCATTGTATTGCTTATGTTGTTGCTTTATTCAAATGTTTTATTACATCATATATATTATTTTATATATAGCACTATAATACAGAATTCATTGGTGGTAAAATAATGCCACGTACACACGTCCAAACTGAATCATTCCGTTGGATATTATGATCGTGTATGGGTTTTATCTGACTTTTTTCTTCAAAAATTCAGACGGACCTAGAAATAGAACATGTTTCAAATCTGTCCGACGTCAATGTCAATTTCTATTGGGAAAACCGTTCATCTGAATGCAAGTCCGATGGACCAAATACGACGCTAGGGCAGCTATTGGCTACTGGTTATTGAACCTCCTTTTCTAGTCCCGTCATATGTCATCACGTTTAAAACTAACGGACTTTGGTCCATTCGTGTGTGGGCAAGTCTGTTCGTTTGGAAGTCCATCGTAACTCTGTTGAAAGTCCGTTGGAAATCCGTCGGGAAGACCGTCTGACCTTTTCTGCCGGAAAGTCCGGTCATGTGTACGCAGCATAACACAATTATACAAATATGACCACCAATACACATGCAGAAAAAGTCAGTATTCATGACAATGAATAGAGCCTGCCAGGCCCCTCCCAGAAGAAAGCCTGTCATTCTTGCTGTATAACAGCAGTAAGCTTACCTACTTTATTTATTCAACAAGCCTAACTAGATACAGGCGGCAGTGACACATCTGTATTGTTTCATAGAGGAGAGTGCATTCTGCAGGTGTACATTTGGAATTCAACAGCAGCAAAGCATCAAGACACAACATTACTTTCAGAAAATTTTCACGGGTGTTTTCCCAGTTGGAATGGTGAGTATCAATACTATTTTTAAACTACATCCCTGGTGCCCAACCTGCAGCCTCTTGGTGGGTGGTAAAGACCATACCCTAAACTGTTTTTTCATTACCTTATCAGCCCCAACAGCCTTCCTTTAAGCTGGGAAGGTGGCCATAATGCTTTGCTTCAAGCAAATAGGGACACACGGCACACAGTTGCATTACATTGAGGCATCATATCACTTCCTCACTGCCTGTCAAATGTTGCTAAAAATCAAATCTGAACGAGGCCTTTTTTTCAGAGTAGTGACAATTTTTTTACGTATTTTTAAACCTAGCTTTATTGTACTGCCTTTTTAGTGTCCATTTTAATAAGCATTTTCATACATGCTATGCGTGCATTAATGAGCCTTGCATCGTTCTTCATAATCAAGACACGTGTAAATGAGTCCTGAGACTGGCTTCTGGTAGTTAAATTGTTTGGCCTATTTTACATTTTTTTTCTGCGTTGTCTATTCTTTTGCATTTTTTCCTCCAAAATTTATAATGGATCTTACTGTGACAGAAGTAATTTTTAAGGGCACACAGAAGTGATCCTTAGCATTCTTAGGTAATGTTTATGCAGTCTATCACCATCCCTAAAACATGCTCCCAGTCTCCAACAACTCCTATAACATGTTTATAGTCTCTGGCCATCTCCTGCAGAATGTGTACAGTCTCCTAAATCAAGTAAGGTGACCATCTCGGATCTACATTAATGATTATATACTCCCCTGGAAGCAGGGCTCAAGTCCTGAGGGAACGCATGGGAACGGAGTTCCTGTACTTTTTCCATAACAGGAACCCAGTTCCCATTAGCAGCCACGTCTTGCAAGACTTTGAAGTATGTGAGCTGTGTGGCAGGTGTTACACCAGCAGCCGCCGACACAGCTTGCAATAGTAAGTGCCGCACACCAGGGGTGGACTGACCATTCAGGCATTGCCGGTAGGGGGCCCCATGACAGCTTCCTCTTCGATCTACCTGTGAATCACAGCTAGCTGATGGGTAGATCGGGTCCCTGCTGCTAAGAGATTGTATTTAGTCAGACATCTCGTGTTGTGCTCCTCCCTGCCGCCCCCTCCTGATTCTCTGTCTCCTCATCTTCCCCTCCCCCAGTCTCCTGCATACTTGCTCTGTGTGTCCCGCTGAATCCCCCCTCCTCTATCTTCAGTGGCATATGATGAGAGAACCCAGAGGAGGAGCACAGCTATTCTGCTCACAGGACATGCAGGGAGAGAGGTGAGCTGAGGGAGGAACATCAGTTTGGGGTGATAAACTGAGCACAGTACCTGGCAAAGTTTATTCCAGGAGGGAAGTTTATGTGGAAATATGTGAAGGGTTGGAATAGCAGCGAGTGTTTGTCGGAGCCCTGCAGAGTTTGCAGCCCCCCAAGCTAACATACATCTCCTAAGCAAGAACACATCCCTATCTGCCCAAGCATTCTGTCCAGATAATGTGCAGTTAATTTATGACCTTTCCGTTTAACCCTGTGTTATCCAAACTCTGTTCAATGAAAAGTGTAAACTCACCACATAAACACGCTATATACAAAATAACATTCCCCAATAAAGACCAGAACATGAACATGAACATGAACATTTGCATGGAAGCACAATTGAATGAATGCTGATCATTCAGAGAATTACCGTATTTATGTTTGAGGATTTATTATTATTATTTTTTTTATGTACTAACAGTTAAGCTTCATACACACAATACAAACATTGGATGAAAAATACCACTTTTGAAGTGTTCATGCATATGAGCGTATCATTTTTTTTTTTTTTTTTGGTGAGGGAGTGGATCTTGGGTGGGAGTTCCCACACTTTTTTCCCCAGGACTTGACCCCTGCCTGGAAGCATAAGAAGATATTGTCAGCCTGTGCCTTTTCACTATTCACATTGAGCGCCTGATCACATTCATCTCAAAGAAGAAAAGTGGTAGGGAACCTGTGTGATTGGTTTGTAAGGGTTCATTTACACTAGCGCTAGCCCTTTGAAGGGATAAACTTGAACATTGGTATGGATAAAGAAGCTGCATACTCAGTAAGTGATTAAATCAGCTGCTGAAAGTGCTTAAAAACAGAAGGCTTGCATACTTTTATAGATGTAAAAGGTAATGCAGACTGGATGTAAATGTCATGTATGTAAAGATTCTTTAATCAATGTATATTTCTCCCAACAGATGAGTCCTGAGATGCAAAGCTTTGCCCTTATATTTCTTGCCTGGTTTTCAGTTGGGGTTGATGCCTATGGAAATGGCCAAGTTACTGCTGCATGTAGCACAATGATGCCGTCACATGGTGCCTCAGCACAGACCTCCTCCTCACCATACGTTCTAACTTTGTCTAAAACCACTTACAGTCCTGGAGAAAAGATTACAGGTAAGAGTCATCCATTGGCCTAATAATAAACCTTATCTTTAGGTACTGGGTGGAAGGAGGCACAAAGGAGTAGCTGGCAACTGTTTATCTTTAATCATCATTCTTTGCAAATGTAAAGTTTAATAAATTTGGCCTTATGATAGACATGTTGGTTTAGTTTGATATCCTGTCCCATTTATACAACATATGAGATATAAGACCAGCTGAATTACTAATCTTAGTATGCTTTCCCACTCCCTTTACACCAAGGGTGTCCACTTAAGAGACTTCGTAACCAGTTACGGGCCACGGTGAGCAGAGCGGGGGGATGATAGGTCCTTGTCTCTTTTGCATATGCAGAGCAGACATGGACACAGCCCGTTCTACGCTATGGGCAATCAAAGCTGATAAGATGGAAGGGGATGGATCCTCTTCTGTTTTTTTGTGGATCGGATTGGAGGTAGGCAGTGTAAATGGACACAAGTCTATTTCTATCTACCACTCAATAGAGGGTAATGGAAGGTCCAATTGGTTCTAAAGTTCGCACAAATTTTCGCTCCGTTCAAAAGTTCTGATGCAAACTGAACCGGGGAGTGTTCGGCTCATCCCTAATCCCTAATCCCTGGTATCCAATGCTTTTCTGGTTAAACACCTTCATAGGAGTAAGTATAGTCACAATTTTGTTTTTACATGCAAAATTATTCCAAAAAGGAAAAATGGGTGAAGCATATGTGCGACTTGACAAAACGATGTCCATTATCAAATAAAGGTGGCTGGTCAGACTTAAATAAGGCTCCTAGTCAATCAGTGACACCAAAACGTCCTTAATCCTATGGGTATATGTCTTCCCATAAAGTGCCTCAGAGCGGGGAGATGCCAATTTTTGGGACCTGTATATACCTATACGGGAAGACATATACCCATAGGATTAAGGATGTTTTGGTGTCACTGATTCACTAGGATCCTTATTTAAGTCTCTGACCAGCCACCTTTATTTGATAATGGACATTGTTTGTCAAGTCGCTAGAATCCTTTCTTTGCTACCCATCAGGCAAATATAAAACCTGGAACCTTTTGTGTTCTATGACCTCACTGCTTTTTTGTTGGTGCCCATCTACGTCCCCACTCGCTTCACCCATTTTTCCTTTTTGGAATCATTTTGCATGCAAAAACAAATTGTGACTATACTTCTATCCTATATCCCTGACAAAGGTGTTTAACCAGAAACGCGTTGGATATTGGGGATTACTATATGCCGGAGAGTATTATTATTTTGTTGTCATACCTTTCATGTAAATTGTTGTTTTTTGTTTTTCTTATATGTATTTTTTGTACAAACTTTGATGTTTTTTAACTATCGATCATTTCTATGATTGAATACTTTTATGTATATTCAAAAAATTGGATTTTTTGCATTACTCAGTTGTATGTTGCCTTAAAAGTTCCAATGAAGGGGGATCGCTCTTTTTCTTAATCTGATTTACACAAACGTGTTTCAGTAGTATAACACTAGTGGGTGCACAACACATAGTATAATACTGGGGGGTAAAGTGTTGGCCAGAACTACAAATATTTGGAAGTACTTATTTCAAATAATTTCAAAATGAGCAAGTAGTGTAGCCAGGCAATGAGAAAAGTGCATACAATTCTGGGGTGTGTGACTAGAATGGTCACCAATAGGAGGAAGGAGGTCCTTATTCCTCTATAAAGATCTTTAGTTAAACCTCATTTAAAATACTGTGCACTGTTCTGGAGACCTCACTTACACAAAGATATTGATAAAACAAAACATGTTCAGTGACCGGCAACAAAAATGCCGTTCGGGTCGCCCCAGAACCTGCGAACAGACCTAAACTTCGTGTGAACTTTAGAACCCTATTAAAGTCTATGGGACTCGATCGTTCAAAATCTAAAGTGCTAATTTTAAAGGCTAATATGCAAGTTACTGTCCTAAAACATGTTTGGGGACCTGGGTCCTGCCCCAGGGGATATGGATCAATGCAAAAAAAAGTTTTATCAATGGCTGTTTTTTCAGGAGCAGTGATTTTAATAATGATTAAAGTGAAACAATAAAAGTGCAATATTCCTTTAAATTTCATACCTGGGGGGTGTCTATAGTATGCCTGTGAAGGGGCGCATGTTTCCCGTGCTTAGAACTGTCCCTGCACAAAGTGTTATTTCTGCAGGAAAACAAGTCTTTTAAAATCACTTGCGGCTATATGAATTGTCGGCTCCCGTAATACAGAGAACACTCAATGAGTGTTCTCTGTATTACGGGAGCCGACAATTCATTCATTGATAAAAAAAAAAAGTGTGGGGTTCCCCTAAATTCAATTACCAGGCCCTTCAGGTCTGGTATGGATATTAAGGGGAACCCCACGTCAAATTTTTAAAAAAGTTGACGTGGGGGTCCCCCTAAAAATCCATACCAGACCCTTTATCCGAGCACACAACCTGGTAGGCCGCAGGAAAAGAGGGGGGACGAGAGAGCGGCCTCCCCCCTCCTGAACCGTACCAGGCCACATGCCCTCAACATTGGGAGGATGCTTTGGGGGTCTGTGACCCCTCAAAGCACCATGTCCCCATGTTGATGGGAACAAGGGCCTCATCCCCACAACCCTGGCCGGTGGTTGTGGGGGTCTGTGGGGGCGGGGGGCTTATCAGAATCTGGAATCCCCCTTTAACAAGGGGACCCCCAGATCCCACCCCCCCTGTTTGAAATGGTAAGGGGGTACAAATGTACCCCTACCATTTCACAAAGAAAGTGTAAAAAATGGTTAAATAAGACAAACACACTTTTGAAAAATTCCTTTATTTAAAAATAAAAAAAATAAAAAAAGGTTCCAGCGGTGCTAATCCACTCTTGCTATCCAGCGACGGATGATCATCTCTCTGTGGTCCAGCGATGGCTGATCTGATCCAACGACGGGTGATTTTCAGTCCAGCGCAGTCCATCCATGCATCCGTCTTCTGTCTCCACTGAGGAGACACTGCGGGGATCCCAGAGCTGATGTTTCTTATATTAGGAGGGCGGGGCCACCCGTCACCTGACCCAGCCCCCTCTGACGCTAGTGAGGGAAGCCAGGGGTTCCCCAATGATGTATGGGTGACCCCGCCCCCTCTGATGTAACGGAAACCTGCGTTACATCAGAGGGGGGTGGGGTCACCCATACATCATTGGGGAACCCCTGGCTTCCCTCACTTGTACAGTGACTTGTACAGGGAAGACATGAGTGAAACCTTACATGAAGTGATAAAGGTTCAAATGAGTAGCATTTTCATTATGAAGCTAAGATCATGGGGTCATGACCTAAACTAGCAAGAGTAAAGTTGAAAAAACAAAAAAAATAATTTTAAGAAGTATTATTTTACTGAAAAAGTAGTTGATGCTTGGAATAGATCTATGTTTGTCCCACGTAGGGATGAGCTTCGAGTTGGAGTCAAACCCATGTCTGTTCGGCCATTCGCCTAATTTTGAACATTATGGGCCATACACACCACATTCGAGTGGCACGTCATGGCCCATAATTCACTGTGGCATTGCAGTGCATTGCTGGCTGATGATTGGCCAAGCATGCACTATGACACTATGCTTTGGCCAATCACAGCGCGGAAAAACCCGAGAACGATAACTGGCCAAAGCCAGGGTGGCTTTGGCCAATTATGTCTCAGGAGGTTTAGTACATTATAAAAGGCCACCTGCATGGCAGCCTTGGCATGGCAGCCTTGTGTAGTGTGTTGCGGCGGTGGTTAAAGACAGACACAGAGAGAGAGAAACAGTGTCATTTAATTTAAGTTAGATAGAGTAGGCCGGCGAGTCAGTTAGCTTCAGTTACAGTGTGTAGGGGATATATACGCATCCAAGGTGTTGTTTATATATTTATACACTGTATTCAGTTTAGCTAGATCCATTCCTGGTATTCTCTTCATAATATACTGACAGACAGGGAGCTGCAGTATTTTCACTTAGTGTCCTGTGTCCACCTAAAGCTTACCTGAATACAATTGCTGGTGTTCTCATACAAATACAGGCAAGGAGCTGCAGTATTTTGTTTTAGTGTCCGTTGCACAGTGTGCACCTAAAGCTTACCTGAATACAATTGCTGGTGTTCTCATACAAATGCGGGCAGGGAGCTGCAGTATTTTGATTTAGTGTCCTCTGCACAGTGTGCACCTAAAGCCTATCTGAATACAATTGCTGGTGTACTCATACAAATACGGGCAGGGAGCTGCAGTATTTTGATTTAGTGTCCTTTGCACAGTGTGCAACTAAAGCTTACCTGAATACAATTGCTGGTGTTCTCATACAAATACAGGCAGGGAGCTGCAGTATTTTGATTTAGTGTCTTTTGCACAGTGTGCACCTAAAGCTTACCTGAATACAATTGCTGGTGTTCTCATGCTAATACCACAGGCAGGGAGCTGCAGTATTTTCAGTTAGTGTACTGTGTCCTCTGCACAGTGTGCAACTAAAGCTAACTGAAGACAATTGCTGGTGTTCTCATACTAATAATACTACAGGCAGGCAGTTGATTCTGCTAGCTGCAGTATAATCAGTATATATATATATATATATATATATATATATATATATATATATATATATATACATCCCAGCTTTGTGCAGTTACATCTCTCTGCAGGCCATTAGTATGTCTGGAAGGACAACAAGGAGAGGCAGACAGTCATGAGCCAAAGAGGGCGAGCAGGCTCTGTGTCTCAAGGCAACAGTGCTGGTTGTGGACACGGTGCATCCACATCAGCACGTGCCCATGGGGCACGATTGTCCTTTTTTCCAGCAGCTGGCCATGTTAAGCCGCAACATGTTGAAGACTTGGTAGAGTGGATGACCAAGCCGTCCTAATCCTCTCATCCTCTCTCACCCAGCGCCTAGAGGCGATTCAGTTCGCATTGTGCGCTATATAAGTATTTCATTCATTCATTCATTCACCCAGGCTCGGGGTACTTTGTCTGGCAAAGCAGCTGCCAATGTGGCCTCTTCCCTCGGCTCAATGGCATCAGTCACTCCTTCCCTAGCCCCACTATGTCCTCCTGAGGAGTCCCCCAAACTGTTTGACCACAGCGCTGAGTACATTCTCCAGGAGGATGCCCAGCGTTTTAAAGGCTCTGATGATGGTACCCAGCTAGAGGTAGGCAGTAACGTGAGCTCAGTCATGTTCCACCAGCTGCAGCATACTGCCAGGTTTGCTCCAGTGATGAGGAAGAAGGGGATGATGAGGTCACTGACTCCACATGGGTGCTTGATAGGAGTGAGGAGAAGGAGTAGGAGGAGTAGGAGGAGGAAGAGGAGGAAGCACATCTCCAATGAGGCAGGATGCCCTCCAGGGGCCTGCTTAAGGGAAGCACACCGACTGCATCACACCACAGAGCACCGCATGTGCCGGGGTGCTGCTGTCTTTGAATGTTATTCCAAAAGTTCTTTGGTGTGGACCTTTTTTGAGATGAGTGCATCAGATTGCACCTCTTCTATTTGCAACATATGTCTCAAGGTTTTTTTTGCATGGCCAAAATATCCAAATATATTTGGGGCAAGACAGTCTCTTAAGTTAGAAGCACGTCTAAAGAAAATTTAAGGTATGTTGGGTAAAACATTTTTAAGTACTGTATAAGAAATGCACTTAATATACTCCATCTGTTCTGAATAATCTTTTTATCTGTGAATGGTGTATAGAAAAGTTATTAATTAAAGGACAAAACATTTTATTTTCCTTTTTTGTGTTGGGGCTAATAATGTTTCTCTATCAATATTCGTTACCTCTTGTATAGTTTGCTCCAATGTATTTCCACTATAACCTTTTTACTTTTTAACACCAGAGATTGGGTTGGATAAAATCTTCATCATCTCTGCAGTTGCATCTCATCCGAAAAAATTGTTCTTTGGGGACATTCTTAAGCCATAGAGGATGGTGGAAACTATCAAGAGGGATATGATTGTTTCTGTCAGAGGATTTGAAAAACGATTTGGTGTAAATTTCTCCATTGATAATTTGTACATTTAAATCTAAACAGCTAACTTCCACTTTACTGTAAGAAAATTACAAATTGATGTTAGGATTATTTTAATTTAAATAGAGCATAACATTATTAAGAGAAGTTTCATCCCCTCTTCATAGTAATAGGATATAATTTAACATAATTTATTCAGCATCAGCAACATCATTTATTCAGCAATACCTGGTCTGGTCACTTGTGAAAGAATTAAATTGTTATGCCTGCAGCAAATTCTAATTGGGAATGAAGTTTACTGCTATGGTGTAATGGAAGTGAATGTGTGTGGGAACATTTATGGTAGGAAAAGTAGAGCGGTCAGTTGGAATCGGGAGTGGAGTGGTGGTGGGCAGTGATGAAGGTAAATGTCAAAGGCCTTAATAAAGTGTCCAGTGGCTTCCCATTATGCCTTCAGGCTGAGGTCACAACACAATGTATAGAACTGATAGAGAGTAAAGAGTGTTTTGCATTGTGCCCTTAAAATGTCTCCGTGTGGTGTCAAGGACAGAAGTCCCTGGAGTTGGTGAAGAAACCTAAAAAAGGTGGTCTGATAAGTGGCCTCAGGGGGTGCTAATTCTTACAGTCAGCAGCTAAATGATACATAAATTTAGGTTGTTTGGCATGAAGTTCTCCCTATGCCAACAACATTGTGGTAGGTCTACATTCCCTTACTGTCTCCTATAGCATGTCCACACTATACTGTATATTAGTCTTCTGCAGCATTACATACACTGGGAGGAATTCATAAATTTTATACTGATACTTTTCTGGCCCTACAATCCTTTAAAACGGTCTGTTTAATTAGACAGGTGTGGCAGATTAAGTAGTTCTTAATAGCACAACTTTACACAAAAGTACATTTAATAACTCACCAAATTCAATAATAATTACGTCCAATTCATAGATAACGAAACTGTAGGTAATTAAGACAGAGTGTCTATCCCTGTATGCAGTGTACTCTCTCCCTGTCACTGGTTGTTAAGGACGCTGTCTGCTTTTGAGTCAACAGCCTCTTTGCAACCAGTGATACAGTGGGGACTAGTTACACTGCATCAGGTCCACACTCTCCTTGTATGACAGCAGGTAGGGGGTGGACTCTATAGCCAATAGCAGGCTATTGGCTAAGGGTCACCCACTGCCTGCTGTCAATCACAAGGAGAGTTAATCTAATGGGGGAACTAGTGTCTGTAAATCCCCATCAGGTTCTGTCCACCCCAGATACAAAACTCCCCACTGCTGCACTGTCTGTGTGATCTCTGTAGCGGCAGGATGAAGCTCAGCTGCGCTAAGGCCAGGGTGTCCATATGGACACTGTTCTTAGTGAGCCTCCACACATGGTACATGTTAGAGATTTATGTACCTCTTTACAACAGGTACATGAATCTGTTGCCTTGTTGTGTGGAGGCATGTTGGAATTCTAATGAGTGACTGTATATTATGTGTTGTCATTTGGGCTCCCTCCCATTTTTTGGTAAATCAATCACTACTACTAATTTACAGGTAATATGTAAAGTCAAATACCGTACATCTTTTCTAATGTGCATACATTAATTTATTTACATTCAGTTTGCTTTCAATTTTGCAGTTACTCTCACCAGTAGTAGTGGTTCCACTCAGTTTCAAGGTTTTCTAATCCAAGCCCGATCAGTCAGTGGTACCACCTCTTGGGGCTCGTTCCAAGTGACGTCAGATGCACAGACTCTTACTTGTACAACGGCTGCTGTGAGTATAGACATGTATTAAACGTATGCTACAGGATAAGCAATAGCTGAATAAAAGTGCCAGGATAGTGTAATGCCTTGTACACACGGTCGGACTTAAAATGTGTGATCGTATTGTGTTGTCATAAATTCTGATCATGTGAGGGCTCCATCTGACTTTTTCCATCAGGATTTCCGACACACAAAGTTTGAGAGCTGGATCTAAAATTTTCCGACAACAAAATCCGATCGTTTAAATTCCGATCGTGTGTAGACAAATCCGACGCACAAAGTGCAAGGAATGCTCAGAATAAATTACGAGACAAAAGCTAGTGGCTACTGGCCCTTTTATAGTCCCGATGTACTCGTTTTACGTCACCTCGTTCCGAACGATCGGGTTTTCCAACAACTTTGTGCAACCGTGTGTATGCAAGACAAGTTTGGCCCAAAATACATCAGAAGAAATCAGACGGATTTTGTTGTCGGAATGTCCGAATGTGTGTACAGGGCATTACAATGCATTAGATGCTTTATTGTTAATCATAAGAAGTAACCAATAGGTCTCTGTTAGTGTATGGCTTAGAGCAATGAATGCAAAGTCAGTAGAATTAGAGGTGGGTATGTATGTTGGGTTTAGAGAAAGGCAGCTATCTGGCAGTATGATAATAATATTAAAGAGTCATTTTAAAAGTCAGTGGCAGCTGCTCAATTAGGGGCACAGGGGCGCCACCCCACTAATCCATGCACCCAGCTCCTAATTTACATGCATGGCACTGGATGCATGGATTTCAATGTTTTTATTTTGAAGCACGTGATTAGAGCCTGCGGCTCTAATTGGCTTCATAAAGGGTGGGCTAAGTGTGCAGAGCACTGCACCCTGAGCAAACTCAGTTTGTCTCAGTGTGACAATAGCGAATTAATATTGGCTATTGTCTTCCTGCTTCTCCTCCCGGCCAATTAGGAAGTGGGTTTTAAGACTTGATTGGCCAAGAGGGGTGGGGATGGTTTGTTTGCTGCCCCCATCAAAAAATGGAGCACCAGCAGCTACTGTTAAAAGTTGAATTCTGCATATAAAAGGCTCAAAGTAATGCAGCTCTGTATTCAGAGAATAAACAATGAACCATTTTGCACCTAGTATAAGTAACTGAAAATGATTTGCAATCCCTTGAACAGCAAAAGAGGGAATCATCTTTTCTCATTTCCCACTTTAGCTCTTGCATGCAATTGCCCCTCTCCAGAAAGTGGTGGGTTTACTCCAGGAAGGTCCCTGTTCCCTTGGAGGAAGAGAACTTTAACACCTGGATAGATGAGGCAGTGCAAGCTGTGGAGGAATGGGAGGTGGCAGAATAGATAAATAGACATAATAGAATATTATAGAATAGAATATTAAAAATTATAGAATAATCAAAGGTCTATTAGCACCTGTTTCTGATGTCACCCAGAAGCTAAAGCAAGATAAGCTGGGTTGCACTGCTGTGGAGAATCTGTAAGTTCTTTGAGAAGTCTATGGAAGAGTGGAGAGCTGCGCAGAACTGATCTACCTCTTTAAGCCCACCTATCAAGGAGAAAGAGGTGGTTGGTGTGTATCACATGCCTGGATAAGATCCTCCACCAGGTTATACTAAAGAATGGAGTAGAGATCGACACCGCAAGCAAAACTCTTATAGGGGCACAACCTCTAGATCCAATAATGCTTAAACTTTGAGTAAAAGATCAGAACGATCCATTGACCTACTAAAAAATTATGAAAACAGTCCAAGGGAAAAAGGCTCTGATTGCAGCCAAGACCCAGAAACCCAACACTTCTAAGGGGCATGTGCAAGACAGCAGTGGATCTTCTGTATAGTCAGTTCAGACTATCCTGGATGCACCAGTAGAAGAGAGTGGAATGACCTGTTATCAAGGCCTTAACACAAGCAATGGTGCACATGGCTCAGACACAGTCCACTTTACAGGAAGCCTTCTGAGATTCAGAAAGTGGTTGGTCAATTGGTAGAAACTCGAGCAAGGCTGCAAGAATCCCTTACTGATGTGCAACAGGCAGTGATCACTTTGGCTACAGGAAGGAAGGCAATGGGGGAGGCTTGATACTTTAAAGCACAATGCCTTAGGAGAAGAACTCCACCTGACACTACTGAAGAAGTCTAGAAGGAGCTACAGTAGCTGTTATCCGAAAGTCCTGAAGGTGCTACAGAACCTGCTACCCAGAAAGTTATTGGTAAACTTCAGATGGCCCAGTAAAGGAATCAACGGGATGCCCACCTACAACAGCCAGCCCAAAACCTCAAAGAGGGGCCCCCTGCTGTTTCTGAGTGACCATCCAATTCACTTTTCTTGACCTGGGGTAGGCAATCCCAGAAATAAAATGCACACTGATATCCCAGAAATTCAATAAAACATTTACAACAACAGAAACAGATCAAGAAGAAAGTATAAATACAGGCTTCTGAACCCACTCTGAGCATGCTTCCTGAAAAGTTAGTAGGACCTTCACCCATAGTACTAGTTCAAGCAGAAGTTATCTATACCAGGGTCCTACTGGATACAGGAGCACTCGTAACCCTGTTGTAGATTTCTATGATAAATACCTGAAGCATCTACCCTTACATAAGTTGGAAGACCTGATCTGGATTACTGGAACCCAGAAATTCCCTTATAATGGATACCTGGCAATCAAGTAGACATTTAACTCTTCTGTAGCTGGGCAATCTGAGACATTTGATACCCTAGCTATGGTGTGCCTCATCCCCTGGGGCTAAAAAGAACACTGATCTTGTGAAGAGACTGCTCATTCCCCTTGCAACAAGAAATGACTTGATAGCTGAAGGTGTCCACCCTAAAACTTGACAAGTGTACTGGTGCACAGTACAGGAACAGAAGGCTTTAGCAGAAGGAGTGGGGAGGTTGTGGTGACCGGACAAGAGTGAGAAGATATTGAAACCAGGGGAAATAGCATGTTTATGAGCTACAGTCAAGTTCACCTGGGACCAGCCTGGACCCTTTGTTTCCAATGAAACCAATTCTCATGGAGAAGACACTGGAGTGGAGCCGATTCCTGTAATTGTGTCAACCAAGGTGCTGCAACAAAGCCATGGGAAGATTCCTGTCAGTGTTCACAACACTACTGGCTACCCAGTAAAACTACAGTCCCGAATGCTGATTGAACAAGTAAAAAAAGATACTCCAGTCTCACTATCTGATCTGGCAGGGGGAGCAAGAGATGAAATCCCAGTAAAAAGATTCTACCTAAAAAACACCCCAAATTTCATCCAAATGGAGGGAGAGAGTCAAAGTCCAACTCCTGAGATGGCGAGAGATGTTTTCCAACAATGACTTCAATGTGGGATGCGCAAAAAGTGCTCAACACAGAATTTGCATTCAGGAAGACATGCCCTTTAGAGAAAGAACTTGACGAATTCCATTAGGTGATCTGGGCGACCTTTGTGAACAAATGACAGGGTTGAACCGAACAGGTGTCCTTCAAGAGTCACAAACTCCTTATGCCTCGCTCATAGTGGTAGTGAGGAAGATGAGTGGCTCCCTAAGGATCTGTATCAAATAATGAGCAATTAACTGGAGAACTATTCCTGATCAGTACATTACCCCACAGTTAGGAGATGCTCTCAAATGCCTGTCTGGGAACTGCTGATGTTCACCCATGCGTTTCCGTAGAGTGTGTTTCATGTGTCCCACATACAGAAGGTTGCAGGGACATTGGAGTATATAAATGACATACTCAGAAGAGCAGGTTATGAATTGTTTGATGCCATAGATATTACCAGCTCTGTCTGAGAATGAAGATTGACCATGCTGAATGAACAGGCATGTCAAACACCCTCTTTTCCTGCACTGAAAAATGCCAGTTCTATTGTCGAAGTAGGAACATATATCCATAGTTCTCTCAACTCAAGAAATGTTTCATTTGCTGGGAGCAACAATGTTTTTGAGTGCGGGTTCTTTTGAAGGTCATCTGAGGAGTTGGAGGTAAAATGGGCCCTAATTTTGGATCCATCTGCCAAATATGCCAATGTTTTTTGACAATATTGGTGATGGATCTGTACTTATTATTTTATTCTGTCACGAAACTGATGGGGTTAGTGTTAGGTCTCTCATCTTTTTTTGGAGGTGGTGGGGCCTCTAGAAATTTTTCATAGGCTGTCTGAATTAATTCCAGTGGGTATCCCTTTTGTAGAAACTCGTTTTTCAGAACTGAACTTTGTTTCTCATATTCACCATGATTGGAGCAGTTTCTATGCAATCTTTGAAACTGTCCACTCGGGATATTTTTCACCCAAGAAAGGTGATGGCAGCTCATATACTGCAGATACAAATTGTAATAACTTTTTGTACAAATGGGCCCATCCTCATGGTATAACTCCAGATCTAGAATCTATCACATGTGTGAACTGTAAACCTAGGGCATTGTTGTTGCAGTGGACGCAAAGGCCTCAAACACCCCTGGGCCCCCACTCCAAATGACCAAGTTGTCATCAATATATCGCTCAAGGCAAACTATATGTCTGTCAAAAGGGTCATGGTCCCAAATTAATCACTCCTCTCCAATATCCCATAATGATATTTGGCATATTAGGGGGTGAAATTCATACCCATAGTTGTTCCGTGCTTCTGAAGATAGAATTTGTCTTGGAACACAAAATAATTATGTTCCAAGCAGAAGCATATGACCACGATATAAAAGCTTTGGACCCTGTTTGAGGATGCCTTGGTGTGCTGATGACGTTTCTTCACTTTAGTTGTGTGCAGGGTATCCATATTTGTGCACCTAGTAGCAATGCAGTATCCATTTGTTTACCTGGTGTGTCAGTGGGACTGAGGACGTTCTCAGAGTCAATGAAGAATAACAGAGAACCTAATCTACCAAATGTCCTGCGGGGGTATAACTACATGTAGGACAGGGATGGAGTCCCTGTAGTTAAAAAACAATAGCACAGCAGGGGAGATCCCTGCATCCATATCGCTTAAGTGGATGCAGGAATCTGCGATTTTTTTGTTTTCTGTTCAGCTCACTGGTTGAACAAAAGAAAAACTCACAGTGTGTACCCAGTTTAAGGATTTAAAACCACTTTAAACAAACTAACTGAGATGCATGGAACCAAATGATTATATTGCACGAGAAACAAAGTTAACAAAAATTTAACAGCATGGGATGTGGATTATGAATATGGAACCCCTTGCACTATTGCTAATGAAAAAAATATTACAGTATTCGTGTGAAGGTGATCAACAAATCCCTCACATCCCATGTATTGTGCAAATAAATGACAGGTTCATTCTGTAATTACAGGACGCAGTCAGTCACACATCCAATTCTAGAAAGACCAACCTACAGGTGACATGGGTAGCACCAACTTCCACCACTGAAAATATTCAAATCAGGTAAGATTCTTCTGAGTATTTAATATAACAAAGAACCAACAGCTTCAAATAGTTACCTCCCCGTGCTAGCCCTTCCAGGAGCTGCCAACAAAATTCACATGTAATCTAAAAAGACCAGCACGCAAAGAAATGTCCCAATATTCAATCAAAGTTTCTCAATTAAGAATAAGACACATGTTTTCTCATGGGATCTTCACCAGATGGATAGATCCTTCATGGAAATGGGTCCAATAAAGCTTGCACTATGGAATGTGGCAATGTGTTGTTTTGATTTCATCTGCTTCCTCTTTTCTTTGTAGTCTCACTACATTCAGGTGCCAAGTGTCATAAATGTATAATCAAGAATGAAAACAAAAAATAAAGACTTATAGTGTAGTATGAGTGACAATATCCCCACTCCAGATAAATTGTGCTCACATTCATTTGAAAAAGATGTGCCACAAATCCGTGTTTTTCCATGCAGACCACTCCCTACTGTTCATCTACCTTACATAATAATTACAATTTTGCATGCCTCATAAATCACCTTCCATCAAACTTACTTCAACCATCCTCGTTATGATGAGTATTTAACCCAAAGAGACAAAGTTTCTTAAATAATGTAGTTTTTCTTTAAAATTGTATTCATCAAAATTAAATTATGCTCACATTTAAATTAATCACATGCAGCAACACACTACTGGATCCTTCAATTGATGAATGTTCACCTCCGTGGTTCCCTCAGTCTACATCCACCACACTTATGTGAACACTCACTGTACCCACTTTACAGCACACTCAGAAGTCAGGCTAAGGGCTGGTTCACACCAGATGCAGTCCATTGTGTTTTTTTCTGCATAAAAAATGTATAGACAGTAGATTACAAGGGTTCCAATGGCCTAGTTCACACCAGTGCGGCCAGTTTCAGTCCAGAAAAAAAGCAGAACATGCTGCATTTTTTCTGCCCCGTACTGTACTGGAACGCAGAAAAATGCATCAACAATGCACTAGAATGCATCTAAATGCATAAAAAATGCATTGCAGGAAAAAACAAAAAAAGAAAACTTTGAGGAAAATACGAGGGGAAAAAAACAGTTGAAAACACATCAAAACTGCACCAGAACACAGCAAAAAAGCACATCAAAAACATGCATTCAGAAAAGCATCCAGAATGAACTTTTGTGACGTGAGCCAGCCCGAAAAGAGCGTGATGTCATTCACTCCACTCACTGCTGCCATCCAGTGTATTCCACCAGTTTTTAAGTAACCATAAAAAAAAGTAAAAAGGACCAAAGTGTAGTAGTAAAACTTAAAAAAATACATCAATATACCACAAACTCTTGAAAAAAAAGTGCCAGGGCGGATTTTAAGTCTCCGTTAAATGGTAGCAAAATGCAGGCTTACCAGATGTGCATGACCCCCTAATTAAAGAAGTCATGCACAACAAAAATAGTAGTATTAAACTTAGCCATGTCTTTACAACTGCTTCTGTGGATTTACAGATAATCTGGTTCAGCAAAGGTCCCCAATCTGATAAATTTGCCTTGGTGATTTTACACTATATGGGGTGTTTGTTTCCATTCTGTTTCTGAGTTAAAGTGATGGATAACTGAATGTGGGGACCTTTGCTGAATCCAGAGAAGCAGTGGGAGACACGTGGCTAGGTGCAATACCACTATTGTGTTGTATATGACTCTTTAATTAGTGGGTCATGCACATCTGGGGAGCCTGCATTTTGCTACCATTTGGTGGAGGCTTTGAATCTGTCCTGACACTTTTTCTGAAGAGTTTGTGGTGGCTCTTCTTACATATTCTGGACGTTCACAGGATTGAATGTGGGACTCTGTTAAGATCAATTGTGAGATATTTATGTATTTATTTATATGCATGCAATTAATTGTGGGACTTTTTGTTATTTGTATAGTATCAATTGTGGGATTTTTTGATTGAAGTTTGATGTATGCATTTCAGAGTTTATGAATTAACATAGTACCCTATTACACATATGGTCTATATTTGCACTTCACTTTTACATAAGGGTAGTGGATGTTGACCGAGGGTACCACGGAGATGAACATCCATCAGTTGAAGGATTGAGCAGTGTATTGATGCATGTTATACATTTAAATGTGAGCACAATTGATTTTTGGTAAATATTTTTTTAAAGAAATACTACACTATTTCGGAAATTGTCTTTTTGAGTGTGTAGGCAGGCTGTGTTTATTTACAATAGTTACACTTGTTTGGCTGCCCAGGTTAGGGGGAAGGGTTTAATGCTCCTTTGCATCCTTTCCTACTCACATTTGCAGGCTTTGTTTGGGGTCCAGCCTCCTGTCCTATAAGATATAAAAGGCAGAAGCTGGGTACCAAAGGGGGAGTGCAAGATGGCGGGCTAAAGAACAGGAATCTTGCAGGACTTGCTGAAATGTGTGGTTCATCTATGGAGCACTGACATCTTGGAATAAACCCAAGCCATGGACTTCTCAAGTTGAGCCATCCAGTCATAGACTTCACCCATAAGGACTTTACCTATGCATTTACGATAGGGCAACCGCTGCTAATGTTAGATAGGTAAAGGACATTTTGTCTTGTTATATACGCTGTTCCCCGAAAATAAGACCGGGTCTTATATTAATTTTGGCTACAAAAAATACCCTGGGGCTTATTTTCAGGGGATGTCTTATTAGTATCAGTATTTTGACATCATTTTAATCCCCCCAAAAAAATCTTGGTTAAAGTACTTTTAAAATGATGTAGTCCGTTTTGTGGAAGAATTGTGTAGGGTGCAGTGTGTCTCCCTTTGTGGCTGTTTTATGAGAAGTACCTTTTTACAGCAGCCCTCGGCGATCATGTAACCTGCCTGAAGGCTTCTTCTCTGCTTCAAGATTGCTGCTGAGGTCAGCGTGCTCCAAGCAGAGGGAGGGCTGCAGACCTCTGTCAGGAGGGGAGGAGAAGACCTCTGTATGGGGTATTTTGCATGATCATTGCAGGGGGACACTGCACCTTATGCCAGTGTGGATGTTTTACAAAGTGGATTAATAAAAAATAAAAAAAACTTTACTAGGGCTAATTTTTTGGGCAAGGCTTATATTGCGCTAGGTCTTATTTTCGGGGTAGAGCTTAATTTCAGGGAAGCAAGGTATGCCATGCTGAACTTTCAGTAAAAGATTTTTAACTGCACAAAGCCTGGTCTGAAGTTACTCAGGGATCCACGTTGGTTCCTGGCGCTTCTAAAAGGGGCCTGAGTCTAGAATAACACTAGGGTTCTTATAACATTACAACAACAAAAGGTTAAGCTGTAACATTAAGGAGAGAAGGAAGTCACCATGAGTAAACAGCAAAAAGAAATGCAATGAGTTGTTGGAGTGGTACTTATGGGTGACAGATTCTGTAGTAGTGAGGGGGATCGACATTTGGTTCCACCCCTAGTGGTCCGTCACCGTCTGCGGATTAGTGTTATGGAAATCCATGGCCTGACTACTAGGTACAGGAGTAAAGTTGAGCATGTATGAGGTCTGCGTTGAGTACTCAGAGGACTCCATTCTATTACTGGAAGTGAGGTAATAGAGGTGCATTGACTGGTGGAGTGGGCATAGGCTCTGCACGTCCCTTCTAATGCGCACATATACCTTTACAAGTGTGTAATGCATGGGACAAAATTGTATGGAGAAACTCTGCACATTATACTACACGTAACTGGCCCATCTCTGAGTTGGGCGCCGGCCTTAATGTTGACTTTCTCATGACCACCGCCCCGCCTTGTCCTGGGCATTAGTGAATATGGCTGGGCAAGGTGTAACCTCTGTGCTGGAATGGATGACCCTGGGGCCCTTGGGCCTCCTATGTGACCCACATTTGGGACCCAACGAGTAAATGGGGAACATGGAGAAAGTGGCACCCCACCTAATCTTACATGTTAAATACTCATAATTATAAGGACAGTTGAAGCAAATTTGATGAGGAGTGATTTATGAGGCATGCAAAAGTTTAACTATTGGGTAAGTTAGATGAACAAAGCGGGAAGTGGTCTGCATGGAAGAGCGCTGATTTGTAGCGCATTTTTTAACATTATAATGAGCCCAATTGAGCTGGAGAGAGGATATTATCACTCATAGCATACTTTGTTTTTTGTTTTTATTCTTTGTTATATATTTGTGACACTTTGCACTTGAATGTGGTGAGAATATAAAGAAGAGAGAAAGCAAATTAAATCAAATCAAAGCAGTAATTTCCTCTTTAAAGTTTGCAGTAAAATAGCTCATAGCGTTTTTCAAAAAATGTTTGCAATTTACAAAAAAGCGCCACTAAAATACCACATACGGTATGTAAGCGAAATATGGGTATTTATCTCATGAAACCATGCAGTATTTTATCTCATGTGATATCCAGTGGGATGGATACAGTGGAGAAGAATTAGAACCCCTGTCAGTTTTTATTGATGATAGAGGTAAGATGGTTTAAGCCTTAAAAATATGCCAACTCACTAAGTCAGTGCGGGCCCTGCAGCATATGTTTAAATACAAAAACAAAAGGTGACTAGAATACCAGTCAAAGGGAAGCTGCTTTCACAGAACACAAACGGTGTATCAAAAACAACTAAGCTCAATTAAATGCAAAAGTAAATACAAAACATCTTCTAAATAGGTCAAATATTGAATTAAAATTGTATAAATGAATACACACATACATCAATACCCTTCTTCCACCAATGAAAGAAACAATATTGTCTTTTTTATTGGTGATAGAAGGGTATTTATGTACGTGTGTAATTTTTTATACTTTTTTCCCCTGACAACCTCTGGAGGAACTCTAGGCTTCCATCAAACCCTGGTTTAAAGTAATTTTTGACTGCGATATTTGGAGAAGCCATTGCTATATCTTTGGACAGGTCTGTTTTGTCTTGTTGGAGAATAGCAATTGTCATTTTCTGATGGTCTTGAAAGTGTCACTCTGGTATCCATCTGTCAAACCTTCAAACTGATGACACCCCTCTCCCAACAGCTCAAGTTCCACACCAACCTTTGTAAAAATACATGTCTATTCATAATCCCACTCTGTCTTACGAATATTTGAGCCAAAGATATCTCTAAAAATAATAGTGAAAAAGTAAAGTATCTCTGGCACTACATATGACACACAGTATGTTCCAACAAGGGATGAGACCATTGTATTAGGTTTGGAGCGATTGGGAGGTTTACAGCAAATGGTGTATATGTCTGTATAGACACAAAGTCTCCAAAAATCTGGTGAAATGTCTGGAGAAAATAGATAGATGTCACTACATGTAATGGGGTGGATTTACTAAAGGCACATAAACTGAGGACATTGCAAGTGCAGTTACTCCAGAGCTTAGTAAATGAGGGAGAGCTCTGCTGACTTATATCATCCAATCATGTGCATGCAAAAATGCATTTTTTTTAATGTTCCTTTCGTGTGATTGGGTATTCTTTGTAAAGTGAAGCTTTACCTTATTTACTAAGCTCGGATCAACTTGCAAATTGCACAGTATATTTGCCTTAAAGTAGAACTATAGGCACACATATCCACATAACATTTTGGAAGAGAAAGGAGGCTAGAAGTAAACTTCAATGGTACCGTAAGACATAAAGGCAGTAGTCTCAAATAGAAATGTTAAATTTTTATTACAAATATATATATATAAAAAGAGAAATATACAAATAATTTTCTAAAAAACACATATGACAAGCAAAAGATGTTGTGCTCTATAGTCACATATTGTTAATCTTGTTACAGTACTAGCATCTGCGTATTGCCTGCTCTACATGTTTCACGGATGAAGTCTACCACTTCTTCAGGAGCTTTATAGTACAATATACACGTGTGATGCTTTGTAGAGCGATTATCTTATGACTATGAATAAAAGGAAAAACTTACATTAATCAAATAATACATGTGGCGTTTTATATAAGTTAAGGTAAAGATAAAGATGCATCATATGCCTGCTGTAGGCACCCTATGGGTGAAAATCTTACCACAAAGTGCTGCAAGGCCTGGGAGCCTCTCACACAAAAAAGAGCACCAATAATGGTGTAATTAAAAAATATAAGGAATCCAATCATAAAAAAACATCTCGCTAAAATGGTTAATCTCCAGATAATAGAGAACAACAAAAAGTAT
This sequence comes from Lithobates pipiens, assembly GCF_037356315.1. NCBI lineage: Eukaryota > Metazoa > Chordata > Amphibia > Anura > Ranidae > Lithobates > Lithobates pipiens. The sequence goes on from NW_027507785.1 coordinate 255,254,193, forward strand.
TCATACCAAGATCTCAGCTAGATCACGAGGACTCAAAAAATCCCAGTATAGTAATTCTCTATAAAATATGGGAGAATCTGTGGAAGAAATATACATGGGTAGATGGATATTTAGCTAATCCCAAAAATATATACTGGTAGTTCATAAATTGAGAAGATGGGGGAATGAGCCCCTATATGCTGTACCTTGTGCTGTAAGTAGATTGCATCAATACGTATACACATAAGCATATTATGTGTGCAAATGTTTTTGAGAGACATCTAAAACCCCCCCAAAAAAAGGGGGTAACATATATATGTATACAGGTGTATCTATCATGCTACAAATATCCAGATTGGTTTGTATATCTAATAAAACGAGAGAAATTTTACCGTGCAAAGGCTAAGGATTGGTGCTGTATAACTGGGGTGTGAAGGAGATGTACACTTCAATCCTTGGTGATATGAACAAAAAGGTAATCCCCTACAATAAAACAGAGGTTAAGAGATCCATAAGGCCACCCCTAGATAAGGTAGGGCACATTAGTCAGATATCATTGCAAAAAAGCACAAGTATGTAGAGCCTACCTTAGGGTCTCAGTCTTAGGGATACAGCCTGATGTTGCACCAGAGAACACATATTCACACTTGCAATGTGCTTAGACTTGCACTGTGTACAAAGTGCAGGGTTCAGGGTTGCGATGTGTACAGAGTGCAGGGTTGCACTGTGTATACAGAGTGCAGGGTTCAGGGTTGCAATGTGTACAGAGTACAGGGTTCAAGGTTGCACTGTGTACAGAGTGCAGGGTTCAAGGTTGCACTGTGTACAGAGTGCCGGGTTCAGTGTTGCACTGTGTATACAGAGTGCAGGGTTCAGGGTTGTGTTGTGTACAAAGTGTAGGGTTCTGGGTTGTGCTGTGTATACAAAGAGCGGTTGCACTGTGTAGAGAGTGCAGGGTTCAGGGTTGCGCTATGTATACAGAGTGCAAGGATCACGATTGCACTGTGTACAGGGGGCAGGGTTCAGGGATGCGCTGTGTATACAGAGTGCAGGGTTTAGGGTTGCACTGTGTACAGAGTGCAGGGTTGTGGTGTGTACAGAGTGCAGGGTTTATGGTTGCCGTGTGTACAGAGTGCAGGATTTAGGGTTGCGCTATGTACAGAGTGCAGGGTTCAGGGTTGCGCTGTGTATACAGAGTGCAGGGTTCAGGGTTTAGGGTTGTGCTACAGACAGAGTGCAGGACTCATGGGTGCGCTACACACAGAGTGCAGAGTTCGGAAGTTGCGCTACGTACAAAGTGTAGGGTTCCAGAGTGCCCTGTGTACAGAGCGCAGGATCCATGGGTGAGCTACATACAGGGTTCAGGGGGGTTCAGCTCACCCCACCAAATAACGGCACTACCAGATCCCCCATCCCCCAACTACTGCTCCGCCACTCCCCACTGACAGGCCCCCACCCCATCAACTACTGCCCTGTCCCCACTACCAGACCCCCACCCAACCAACTACTGCCCTACCACTCACCACTGACAAACCACCGACCCAACTACTGCCCCCCACTACCAGACCACCCTCAGGGCTGGTGGAGGGGGTAGGCAGGGGTGAAGGAATAGAGAAGAGGTGAGTGATAGGATAGGGGGAACAGAGAAATGAGAAAGAGGAACCAATAAGGGAAAAAGACATGCCAGAATAAAAGATGGTTATAATCTCACCAAAGCTTAAAATGCTTTTGGGAGGGTGGGGGGAGCGCATACCTGTCTTTGACAAGTATCCTGTCCCCATGTTCGGGAGACTGGGCCACGGCAAATTATGGCAGCAGCTCGGCTCCCTCATTCTCCCTCCTCCCTGCATGCACAGTAGGGACCCGCCGTGAAGCCGTAATGCTGCACTGCTGAGTTTTTTTACACGCAATGGTGGTGGCAGCACCCAAAAGCTGATGGAAACCTCACCTGTGGTGCTGACATCACTGGACTCCAAGACAGAGAAGTGTTCTATTATTAAAAGCCAGCAGCTGCAGTATGTGTAGCTGCTGGCTTTTAATTTTTGCAGGGGTGGGCGGGACCACACGGGCCCCCTCTTTAATAGAGACCAGTTATCCAACCCAGCCTGACATGTGGTAATGGCGATCAGTCAGCCACTATACATCATGGTGGCTATATATACAGTATGTGTGTAGTAAAGGCTGGTGCTAATTGGCCAGGTTGTGAGGGCAGGCTCCTCTTCCTAATGTGGACCCTCAATCTTGTAGGGAAGGCAAGAGTAACTTGAGTTACTGAAGAGTAACTCAAGGTGTATCACTTGCCAGAGGATATTTGACAGGTGGTGAGAAGGCTTTATGTTGCCTCCTTACCTCCTGTTTTAACCCCTAAAAGTCCTTACCACCGCAACTGGCTTGCATTTGGTGGCTGGTACTGCCTGCCGAATACGACGGGGATAAACAAGCCCTTTTTGAGCCCCCATGTAAACAATCCCTCACATCAGTGACGGTGCGTCCATAAGGGTGCATGGGCGCCGCTCCCTCTCTCCAGCCACCCCCTCTATGACCAGTGGATAGATTCATGCATAGCATGGGTTTATATGTAACCTCCTAGGCGGTATTCCCAAGTGGGTTAAATTTCAGTAAAATTAGCAGTAACCCTGAGCCACACTCAGGATGGCATCGCAGGATCCAGGAAGAGGTTGCTTACCTTGTCCCCAGTATCCCGCGATGTACTTTCGTTATGTTCGGCGGTCGGATCCTCTGCCCGGGGCTTTGTGTTCCAGGTTCCGTTCCCTGCATTGCGACACATGGGACCTCAGTTTGTCCCCAGTGCTTTGTCCAGTGCCTTGCCTGCAGTTTTACTGTTCTTTCTGAAATTCTTTCTGCCTGGAAACTTAAGAACGTCCATGGCATCCAAAAAGCATGCCTCTACATCAAAATCGGTTTATGATTAGCTTGAAAAGAGCGATAATGAATTAGAATCACTTGCAAAATTGAGTGATAGTGATTCTTGCGGAAATTCATCATCAGACGCGTAAAGTGATGACAGCGACAACTCTGCAACTGAGCTCAGTGATGCGACTTGGTGCTCTATTGACAGTATGGATCACGCAGCACCCTCCAGATTCCCATTACTGGAGCACCTGGTTTGAAAGTGGACATTAAAGATGACAACCCCTTGGCATACCTACAACTATTTCTGACCGATGACGTTATTGAAAAAATTGTTATGGAGACAAGCCGGTACCAAGAGCAACAAGCTACTATTCATTGGACGTTTTCAAGAGGTAGAAAGTGGGAACCAGTGACTAAAGATGACATTTGGAAATCTCTGGGCCTAATAATACTTCAGGGAGTGGTGGGAAAACTCCTGCAAAAGTGGTACTGGACAACTAATAAATTACTTTCCACTCCATTCTTTGGCACAGTCATGTCAAAGTACAGATTTTCCCTGATAATGAAATACTTACACTTCGAAAACAATGAAGAATTTCATGACACTACTCATCCTGCACCAAAACTCAAGAAAATTTGGGAAGTATCTCAAATTGCTCTAAAGAATTTCCAACAGAGCTATGTGCCAGAAAGAGATATTAACATAGATGAAAGTCTAATGGCCTACAAGGCAAGGCTCGGCTGGATACAATGCATTGCATCAAAGAGTGCCCGATTTGGCGTAAAATCTTTCATGCTATTCAAATCGTCAACTGGCTACATTTGGAATTCAGTCCTATACACTGGAAAAGGAAAAACATTCAACTCAAAATACAACTATGTAATGGCAACATCTTCCGTTCTTTCACTAATTGAGCCATTGCTAAATCAGGGCTATTGCGTAACAACCAACAACTTTTACACATCTCCTGAACTTTATGAGTTTCTTCTGCAGAGCAAAACAGATGCCTATGGAACCGTCAGGGATAATGCGACATGCCGCAAAGGTTTGGCAATAAGAAGATGAAGACTGGAGAAATGGTTGCCTGCAGAAAGGCAAAATGATGGCACTGCAATGGCTCGGTAAGAAAAATGTGTACCTAATGAGTACGCTTCGTAATACCTCCGCTGTTATCATATGCACAAATGGTGGGAAAGAAATCATGAAGCCACAAATAGTGATAGACCACAATAACACCATGGGAGGTGTTGAGAGAGCTGACCAAGCAATAACATTCTATCCAGCAAAGAGGAAACAGTAAAAAAAGTACTACAAGAAGATCTTCAGGTATCTTCTTGAGGAATGCTTGTGGAAGGCCTACATTCTGCTCAAAAAAAAGAGGGACAAGCCTGTGATTCATTCAGACTTTATCTGGAAAGTTGCCAAACTGATGTTTGTGAACCACTAAACACCAATGGCTGTGAACAGAGTTGGACATCATGCTGCTGTCGTTGTCAACCCGGAACGCCTAACTGGTCATCACTTCATGGACTACATATCACAAACCGAGAAAAAGTCGGCACCTACAAGGATGTGCGTAGTTTGTTGCTCGAAGTGAGATGACAGTGGAAAGAAAATCCATAAGAAAACCACTTTTCATTGTCCAGATTGTGACGTCAGACTTTGTGCAGTCCCATGTTTCAAAATTTCTCAGACCTGGGATGTTTACTAAACCAATACTTACAAACATCCGACTTACAAACGACTCCTACTTACAAACGGAGGAAGATAACAGGAAGTAAGAGGAAATCTACCGCTAGGAAGGGAAATTCTCTCCTGTAAGAGTTAATATGGGAAAAAGGTGTCTCCACTGATGCTTTATCACTAATCCCTGTTTCCCTAACAGCCCAAAATTTTCAAAATCCAATTATCATTGGGACAGAAAGTGAGGTGAAATCTTCTGTACAGGGGCACAGACAGCAAAACAAATGTTACAGGGGTGATAACCCTTCCCTATGTTATCCAAAAAGCTTAAAAATTGATTTTTTGGCTGGAGAACTTAACTACACTTAAAAAATGTACCTGTTCCGACTTACAAACAGATTTAACTTAAGAACAAACCTACAGTCCCTATCTTGTTTGTATCCCGGGGACCCCTTGTATGCAGTGTCCAGTATTACAGTGACTAGTAATAGTGCACCCTTGTTTGGACAAATTTCAGTGTTTTAGATTTGATTACATTATTGAATAAAATGTATTATTATTATTATATTATTATTTGTTATTATTTATAGTTATTTATTATATCATAATTTATGATTTTGTGTTTCAAATGTTATCATGAGAAAAGTTTTTTTTTAAAACAGCTAAAGGGTGGGACTTTATGTGAGGCGTAAGGCATCTACAGCCAAACGCCTCCATTCTTTCTTGTTCAAATGTTATCATACCTGGGATGTTTACTAGACTCTTGTATGGACAGATTTAAGTGAGTTATTCCTAAGAATTACAGGCCTATAATATAAAACGCCAAATTTCCATGCAAAACATTGTACCGCTTTGGCATAATCAGACATAAGCATACCGCCAGGGAGGTTAATATCCAACAGCGTCACAATAAAATAAAAAAACATTAGTTTAACCACAGGTTTTGATTTACTAAAGGGAAATAGACTGTTCTCTTTGCAAGGGAAGTTGCATTTTTGCAGGATAATTTTTTCCCAGAACTTAGGCTGCATTCACACCTGGGCATTTGCAATTGTACCATGATTCTAACTGCGATCCCAAAACACTCTGCAAAATGGACAAATCACACCACGCTTGTTCGGGTGCCATTCATTTTCAATGACACTTAAACGCGGGTGCGATTCTGCATGATAAATCACGCTGCAATTGCACCAAACTGCATTTTGCAAAGCTTGTCACTTAAAATAAGCTCTTTTTTGGGCAACAAGCTTTGCACAATGCAGTTTGACACAACTGCAGCACAATTTATTACGCAACAATCGGGGCAGAATTGAACTCGCGTTTAGGTGTCATTGAAAATGAATGACACCTGAACAAGCATGATACGATTTGTCAGTCTTTCAGAGTGTTCTGGAATCGCGGGCAGAATTGCAATGATTCTGCTCCCAATTGCAAACGTCCAGGTGTGAACGGGGCCTTAGTGAACGAGGTGAAAGTGTGCTGACTTCCATCATCCAATCACGTGCAAGCAAAAATGCTGTTTGTTTTTATTTTGGGTGACATTTCTCCATGTCACTGGGGAAAATTTTCTTGCAAAGTGAACAGCCTATTTGCCTTTAGTTTAGTAATCAACTCCATAAGCTCTAAAAGGGGAAAACACATACTATACTATAGTGCAGTATATTATACTATACGGGTAGACACAATAGCCTTTTTTATACACAAAAAAAGCTAAAAATGTTATTGCTTTGCAACCAATGATGTGGAGTATTTGCAGAATATCGTTGAGTAAGGAGAAAGGTGGTGTAAACTTTAATTATTGCAAAGTTTTTTGTTTTGTTTTCAGAGCCACAGTCGTACAAACGGAGTTGGTTTTCTGGACTAATGTCAATAGTCCAACACTTTCATTTATGGCAGTGGCCAGCAACACAGCTAGTTCCACAGCTAGCACCACTGCCACCTCTACCACCACTACCACCACCACTGCCACTTCCACTGCAAGAGCCATTAACACCTCTAGTTCCACTTTAAACAATGGAACATCGGTTACAAAAACAACAACATCTATTAACAACAACCAGTCTAGTGGTGGATCCCAACTTCGTGTAAGTTTTTTTTATCATTTTATTTTTATGTTGTTGTTTTTTTTTTTCATTACAAGGAATAATAGGTTAGTGTTAGGTACTCCTAGGTCAGATTTCAAATTATATGGCTTGATGAAGGCAAAACTATTTATTTTGGTAGTCCAGTTATGTTTATTTATTTATATGTTTATATATTTTTTTAGTGTAAGGATTTACAAGTCTAACCCTCTTGCTGCCAGAGCCGTGTTTATGTTTTTTATACACATTATTAAAATTGTATTTTAGCCCTGAAGATTTAACCAACCCCCACACATTATATATTTTCTGAAAGCAGACGCCCTAGAGAACAAAATAGTGGTAGTTCCAATTTTGTGTTTAACACAATATCACCGCAGGTCTAAGGAACCCAACATTTCAGTAAAAATTACGCTAAAGTTCATTTTGGGGCACACAACCCCAATAAATTTACCCCATTTGTTGGTAAAATATAAAAGATAAGTTTGCACCAAGTGAATAGATACCCAACATGTCAAACCTTAAATTTGCGTGCGTTTGTGAAATGGTGACAAACTTCAATACTCTATGTTTCCCATAGGTGATGAATGAAAAGCCCCCTATAGGTCATCAGTTTAGCATTACAGAGGAGGTCTGGTGCTAGAAATATTGCTCTCACTCCGGCATGCTCAGCTATATGCATTATGTGTATCACAATCAGATTTTTCATGTATAGGCGTCCCTGACGTGTGCATTTATGTTCTTATGTGAATATACGTGGGGGTGGGGGGCCTCAAAATGTTTTTTTTTGTGGTGTGGCGGATGTTTATATGCCTGGGTGTAACTCAATTTTTTTTCACAAACTGGGCAAAAAGTCCCCTATGTGATGATTTTTTGGTGACAAGTTTGCATTTTAAGTTTAAAATAAATATACAAATAAATATAAATAATCATAAATAAATAATAGATATATACGATAAATGAATACTGTGTAATCATAATAATAATAATAATAGTAAATAAGTAAATAAATAAATAATGAACCCCTAACCTTAACCCCCTAACCCTTAAAAATAATAATAATAATACAATAATAAACACCCTAACACAAAATAAATAGATGGATTATTATTCCTATTATTATTATTATTATTATTAATAATAATAATACTTTATTTTTGCGTTGGGTGTTTATTTATTATATTTATTATTATTAATATTAGTATTATTAATAATAATTTGTTTAATATATTTTTTAAGGTTAAAGGTTAATTTATTTATTTATTATGACATATTATTTATTTATTCATGATGATTTTTAGCTATTTGTGTATTTATTTTGTTTAGTTTGCATTTATTTATTCATATTTTATTACTAGTTTGTTTACAGTATTTCATTTGAGCAGAAAATCATGCAAAAACGCATGACATTAATTTCTATGGGAATAAAAATATTCCAAAAATGCAAACCTGCTCAATTTGAGCTACAAAAAAAGCTCCAGGACTTTTTTGAACTTCAGGGGTTTGACTTCAGATGACTTGGAGTGGAAATGTGAACCAACTCAATAGAGAATAACATTTTTTCTCCTCCAGCGTTTTGGTGCTTCAAGCTAAAAAATGCTGAGGTGTTATTGGGGCCTAAGAGGGACATTTGCACTACCCAAAACAAAATAAAAGTTTTGGTTGCTGTTGGAATTAAAGTGATTGTAAAGGATTGTTTTTTATATTTTAAAAATAACAAAACTTAAAATACTTATCTCCACTGTGCAGCTCATTTTGCATAGAGTAGCCCCGAACATGCTCTTCTTTAATATTTACAAAAAATTATAGAATTTATTTATAAAATCATAGAAATTGATGTGGTTTGGACTTCACTCGGTGAAAAATAAATCGATAGACTTTGTTTTACAATTTTGATTTTGAATTTAATTGTGAATAAATTCTGTACATTTTATATTACAGATCCAGAATTTTCAAGCATTCCTGTTGTTCGGTGTTGTCGTGATCATTTCTTTCTTGGTACAATGAATGCTGGTAGTTTTCTTCAAGACAGAAGATGTGATGTCTTAAATGTACTGCATATATATATATTAAAATGCAAGATGATTGTAGAAATACAGGATGTTAGTATGGCATATATTGTGTATTTTTTATTTACTACAATTAAACAGGTATTGAGGTCCAATGTGGAGAGATGTTTTAACAGATTGCTAAAAGAGATGCATTGAAATTTTATCATGATAAAAATATATATATATATTTGTTTATAACCATGCCAAGGTGGTTGTAATTTGCTGATGTTGAAAGAAACATAGTAGTGGTTTCATGTTCATGATATACAAAGCAAAATATTTGTCCACTTCTAGTAATGCAACTATGTAAGCCAGGGGTGCCCAACCACAGCGCCCTCTGATGTGGCCCGCCACCTCCTGTTCTGGGATGGCGGGTTGGCAAGCCCAGATCGCAGGTTCCTGACCCGTCATCCCCGAACATCAGTGTGAAAGATGGAGTTGGCACTAGCAGATGCAGAGCTGATGCTTCCTGTATAGCGCCGACTCCTGTCACAGGTGGAATGATAATAAATGTACTCCGCCTGTGACCGGAGCGATACAGGAACCATTGGCTCTGCTCTCTACTGATGCGGCATGCTTTCTCCAGCGCCGGCTCCTGTCACACTGATGCTCGGGGATGGCAGGTCGTGAACCAGCAAGGAATACCTACCAGCAATACCCGCTAGCAGTACTCGCCAGCAGTACCCATTAGCAGTACCCGCCAGCAGTACCAGTCAGCAGTACCCACCAGCAAGCAGTACCAGCCAGCAGTACCCACCAAACAATACGAACACCGAACAATATGCGGTGTTCGGGGAAAATTCAGAACACGGTTAAAGTCTATGGGACATTAACATGAAAAATCAAAAGTGTTCATTTCAAAGGCTTATATGCACGTTATTGTCATAAAAAGTGTTTAGGGACCCGGGTCCTACCCCAGGGGACATGTATCAATGCAAATTATTTTTTTAAAAGCTAACGTTTTTTCGGGAGCAGTGATTTTATTAATGCTTAAAGTGAAACAATAAAAGTGAAATATTCTTTTAAATATCGTACCTGGGGGGTGTCTATAGTATGCCTGTAAAGTGGCGCATTTTCCCCGTGTTTAGAACAGTCCCTGCACAGAATCACATTTATTATAAATTAAATTCACGTGATCCACTGGTTGCCAAAAGTGGCTGGGTACCCGAATCCGCAATCTGGTGGGTCCACAAGAGCAACCCCTAACCCGAAACAGGCTGGGTGACATACATACAGTATATGTGATCCAGCCTGCCTGCAGTAAATGTACTGTGGGCGAGTGCCAAGTGGTTAATAACTGCTTGCAATAGCTGCAACCAAATGTTTCCTACAATTAGATTTTGGACTTTAAAAATGCAATATGTTTTTTTTATTTTTTTCTATTAAACAATAAAAAGTTTGCAAAGCAAAAAAATATAAAACAACTAGTAACTAAACAAAATCCTTCCTGGCTTCAGCATGAATTCGTGTTCCATTAAGTGAATACTTGTGTGTTGATTAATCCTTTGAGTCCAGCGATTCTATTCATACCACCCACTGCTCCTGCACTCTTCTGTTCTCAGCAGAGGAAACCTAAAAGCGGCCATACATGGATCGAAATGCAGCCGGTTCAGCAGAGACTAGTCAAATTTCAATCCATGTATGGACAGGCTGTTTGTACAGATCTACTGAATAACTTCTATACAACCAATTTTTCCCAAATGATCAGTGGCACCGGCTATAGCTGGCAACACTGATCAATGTGTTCTGATGGCAGGGAAGTCTCAGGAAAGAAGAATACAATAGCACAGCGGGAGTGATTACCCCATTCACCTCAAGTGTGTGGATGAGGAAATCAGATTATTTTTTTTTGTTCAACATGCTTGTTGAACAAAAAAAAAAAGATGATTTAAATCCAGATTAACATTTCCAGCCTATCAGAGCCTTATTTCTTATATTTATCTTTGTTTGAATGCATAGCAAATGCACAGATTTAACAAGACAAATGGGTAATTGGTTATAATTGTGCTTTTATTTTTAGAATGTCAGGAATGTCTTCACTGTCGTGTTCACATTATTGGTAGCTGAATAACTGGTCCTTCAAAGTTGACCTTAAATAGTTTAAAGAGTAAACTTCATGTGTCTGTTTTCTATCATCTGCTTTTGTGTCATTGATAGATAACCTATTATGGTTCCCAGCTCAGCATTGCCATGGGACAGTACAGAGTAGCTAATAATAAAATAAACTGGCACACAGTATATTTAATTGGTCATATAATGGCCACGGTGTTTATTCAAGGGATAACCCAAATTAGCTACATTAAAATTAACCAAAAATAACAAAATGATCCAATAACAGATCTCAATCACCATGTCCTTCCAGACTTATACTGGAAGGCGAACCCCCACTGAATAGCACCGTGACATTAAACAATAATGAAAAGAGGGAGGGTGGGTGGGAGCGCAGACTGGTCCTCTTCAGGTGGCTGGCAGCTAAGGCAGCATCCGGCTTTTATAAGCAGTTAGAAGGCACGAAGAAACAGCCTGCCAAATTCCTCCAATGGCGGCTTGTTGCTAAGGGAGATTGCACCAATAGAACCTGCTGAGAGAAGGGAGAGAACAGGCACAGGCAAAGAGCCCTCTGCCCTGTCCTTGATAATGCCGGGGACCAAACATTAGTTAAAGGGGTTGTAAAGGTAAATATTTTTTTCACCTTAACGCATTCTATGCATTATGGTGAAAAAACATCTGACAGTGTCGGCGCCCCCAGCCCCCCGTTCTACTTACCTGACGCCTTGAAAGTCCCGCGCTCACCCCCAACATCCTCTTCGCTGCTCAGCCTGGCCACTGATTGGTTAGAGTGGATGGATTGAAAGCAGCGCAGCCATTGGCTCGCGCTGCTGTCAATCACATCCAACGACGCGGCGCCCCGGGGCTGAGTGATGCAGCCAGCGGCTATAGCCGTTGGCTGTATCATGGGAGCGCTCCCGCAAGTGCTTCTCACCATGCGAGGGAGCTCGCATGAACTTGAGAAGTACTTGCGCGAGGAAGCTGAGACAGCCGCCGAGGGACCCCAGAAGACCAGGTTCGGGGCCACTCTGTGCAAAACGAGCTGCACAGTGGAGAAAAGTATAACATGTTTGTTATTTAGAAAAAATAAATAAATTACTTTACAACCTCTTTAAGGTTAGACTCTTATCTTAGATAGTTCCATCTGGCCATAGATTAAAGTGATTGTAAAACCTTGTTTTTTTGCTATAAAAATAAAAAACATGTTGTACTTACCTGCTCTGTTGCAGTGTATTTGCACAGAGCAGCCCAGATCCTACTCTTCTCAGGTCCCTCTTCTGTGATCCTGGACTCTTCCTCCTGTTGAGTGCCCCCACACCAAGCAGCTTGCTATGGGGGCAAGTTATAGCTCCCTGTGTCCATTCAGATACAGAGCCCAAACCCTGCCCCGCCTCTCTCTCTCTCCTGATTGGCTAGCCGATCTTCTGACTGGTTTCCCAAAAATTGGCACTGAATTTTGTATTAGAATCTACAGATAAAGAAAAAGGAAATTACATTTGAAATGACAAAATATGTTAAAGTTTACATGAGATTTTAAGGACTATGTTTACAAGTACCATCACTTTTTTTTAATTAGTTGGCTAGTTGATGGAATTTTATTACTAATAACTTTTAGTTCCAATAACTTTTTTGAACTGGTTTCAGTAAAAATCTTTTTTACTTTTACTTTGAGCTGGGTCCAAAGCATCCCTGCAGCATTTCACTGGATCTGCAAACTTTTCCAACCACTTTGGGTGCAAGATTTGTATAAAACATGCTTACACACATTCCAACACTGGTAGACTAGGTTTTAAAACAGCCGCTAAAACCAGGGTATTTTCTTGCTATAGTGATAGAAGCCCAAAAGCCAAAAAGCTTAGTGTTCGGGCCGGGGCTCATATAACTGGAAAAGTGAGGCACGTTTTGTTTTGTGAGAGTACTCAATTTTTATTAATTTAAGTACCATTACCAGAGCTTGGCCCGAGGCCCCAACAATAATACAATGTTTTTTCAACAATTACCAATATAAAACACATGAAAGACCTCACATTTGTGATAAGAGAAACTAAAGAGGTGGTTGTACTGGTAGAATACAAGAATATGGTGGAATATACAGCCAATTTCACATCATCGGAGTAATGCCAGGTAAACATGGGAAGTTTTTTTTTTTCATTCAACCCAGCGGGCTGAATGAAAAAAAGCTTACAGGCCACTATACTAACACATCCAATGTTAGTGCGGCGATCTTCCTCCTGTGCTATTGTGTTCTGACAAGGGGACTGCTCCCCCACCAGAACAAAGTGATGCTGCTTTTCCAGCATGCCCGTTCGACAAATGCTGGTTATGGGACCAGCTTCTTTTGGCGAGGAGCTGTACACACAGGCCGAAAGTCAGCCAGTAACTGCCAAACAGACAGTTTTCGGACAATTTTCGGCATGTGTGGTATTGCAGAGTTACTTTCCTCAATGACCTGTCAAACAGTGGTTAATTGTGAGCCACCCACTTGGCTCTCTGTCTGGCAGCTGCGGGGTTAAATCTGTGTGTGGTCACTCAGCTCACCTTTCCCCCTCCGGGGGGCGGGGTCACCCATATGTCATTGGGGAAGCCCTGGCTTCCCTCACTAGCATCAGAGGGTCAGGTGACGGGTGGCCCCGCCCTCCTAATATAAGAAACATCAGGTGCTGGGATCCCCGCAGTGTCTCCTCAGTGGAGACACAAGATGGATGCATGGATGGACTGCGCTGGACTGAAAATCACCTGTCGCTGGATCAGATCAGCCATCGCTGGACCCCGGAGAGATGATCATCCATCGCTGGATAGCAAGAGTGGATTACCACTGATGGAATCTTTTTTAAATTTTTTAAATTTTTAATAAAGGAATTTTTCAAAAGTGTGTTTGTCTTATTTAACCATTATTTACACTTTATTTGTGAAATGGTAGGGGTACTTTTGTACCCCCTTACCATTTCAAACAGGGGGGGCGGGATCTGGGGGTCCAGATTCTGATAAGCCCCTCGCTCGCAGACCCCCACAACCACCGGCCAGGATTGTGGGGATGAGGCCCTTGTCCCCATCAACATGGGGACATGGTACTTTGAGGGGCCACAGACCCCCAAAGCATCCTCCCAATGTTGAGGGCATGTGGCCTGGTACGATTCAGGAGGGGGGGGGGCTCTCTCTCGTCCTCCTTCTTTTCCTGCGGCCTGCCAGGTTGTGTGCTTGGATAAAGGGTCTGGTATGGATTTTTTGGGGGACCCCCACGTCAACTTTTTTTTTAATTTGATGCGGGGTTCCCCTTAATATCCATACCAGACCTGAAGGGCCTGGTAATTAAATTTAGGGGAACCCCACGCTTTTTTTTTAATTTTTTTTTATCAATGAATGAATTGTTGACTCCTGTAATTCAGAGAACACTCATTGAGTGTTCTCTGTATTACGGGAGCCGACAATTCATTATAGCCGTGAGTGATTTTAAAAGACTTTTTTTCCTGCAGAAATTACACTTTGTGCAGGGACAGTTCTAAGCACGGGAAACATGCACCCCTTCACAGGAATACTATAGACACCCCTCAGGTACAACATTTAAAGGAATATTACACTTTTATTGTTTCACTTTAATCATTATTAAAAAAAAATTTAACTTTTTTTTGCATTGATCCATGTCCCCTGGGGCAGGACCCAGGTCCCCAAACACTTTTTAGGACAGTAACTTGCATATTAGCCTTAAAAATTAGCACTTTAGATTTCTCCCATAGACCTGTACAGGGTGTTCCGACTTTTCGAATTTGCCGCAAACAGCCCAAATTGTTCACTGTTTGCTGAACAGGCGAACAGGCAATGTTCGAGTTGAACATGAGTTCGACTCGAACTCAAAGCTCATCTCTAGTCCCGCTGAATCCCCCCCTCCTCTATCTTCAGTGCCATATGATGAGAGAACCCAGAGGAAGAGCACAGCTATTCTGCTCACAGGACATGCAGGGAGACAGGTGAGCTGAGGGAGGAACATCCGTTTGGGGTGGTCAGCTGAGCACAATACCTGGCAAAGTTTCATGCCAGGAGGGAAGTTTATGTGGAAATATGTGAAGGGTTGGAATAGCAGCGAGTGTGTGTGGAAGCCCTGCAGAGTTTGCAGCCCCCCAAGCTAACATACATGCCCTAAGCAGGACACATCATTATCTCCCCAAGTATTCTGTCCAGATAATGTGCAGTTAATTTATGACCTTTCTATTTAACCCTGTGTTATCCAAACTCTGTTCAATGAAAAGTGTCAGCTCACCACATAAACACTCTATATACAAAATAAAATTCCCCAATAAAGATCAGAACATGATTTTCACATTTGCATGGAAGCACACTTGAATGAATGCTGATTATTTAGAGAATTACCGTATTTATGTTTATTGAAGATTGTTTTTTTTTTGTATGTACTAACAGTTAAGCTTCATATACACAATACGAAAATTGGATGAAAAATACTACTTTTGAAGCATTCGTGCATATGAGCGTATCGTTTTTTTTTTTTTTGGTGGGCAAGTGGATCTTGGGTGGGAGTTCCCACACTTTTTTCCCCAGGACTTGACCCCTGTGTTGTACCAGTGTGAGACTCAAACACTGAAATCAGCTGTATTTTGGAGTGCCTCTCTGCAGGATGGTGGACTCAGTCAAAGGTTACATAGTTACATAGTTGGCGAGGTTGAAAAACGACACAAGTTCATCAAGTCCAACCTGTGTGTGTGTTTTTATGTCAGTTTTACATTGTTTATCCCTGTTTGTTATAGTCGCTCAGGTGCCTGTCTAATAGTTATTTCAAATTATCTATGGTCCCTGCGGAAACCGCTGCCTGTGGAAGAGAATTCCACATCCTTATTGCTCTTACAGTAAAGAGCCCTCTACGCAGTTTAAAGTTAAACCGCTTCTCTTCTAATTTTAATTACTGGCCACGTGTCTTTTTAAATTCCTTTTCGCGGAAGAGTTTTATCCCTATTGTGGGGTCACTGTACGGTATTTGTACATTGAAATCATATCCCCTCTCAAGCGTCTCTTCTCCAGAGAGAATAAGTTCAGTGCTTGTAGTCTTTCCTCATACCTGAGATCCTCCAGTCCCTTAATTAGCTTTGTTGCCCTTCTCTTGACTCTCTCCAGTTCCAGCACATCCTGATTACTGGTGCTCAGAACTGGATGGCATACTCCAGGTGCGGCCAGACCAGAGTCTTGTAGATTGGGAGAATTACCATTTTATTTGGAGTTTATCCCCTTTTTAATGCATGCTAAAATTGTGTTGGCTTTCCTTGCAGCAGCTTGGCATTGCATGCCATCGCTGAGCCTGTCATCTACTGGGGCCCCCAGATCCTTTTCCATCCTAGATTCCCCCAGAGTTTCACCCTCTAGTGAGTAGATTACATTTATGTTTTTGCCACCCGTAAGCATTATTTAAAATGTATCTACATTGAACCTCATTTGCCATGTAGTTGCCCACCCCATCAATTTGTTCAGATCTTCTTGGAAGGTTTCCGCATCCTACAGAGAAATTATTGCCTTGCTTAGCTTAGTACCATCCTCAAATACTTAGATTGAGCTGCTTATCACATCCTCCAAGTTGCTTATTAACCTCCCTGGCGGTATGATTCATTCTGGTTTTAGGTGCTGAAAGCGGTACAATTATTTTGCATGGAAATTTTGCGTTTTATATTGTAGTCCTGTAATTCTTAGGAATAACTCTTAAATCTGTTCAAACCAGCGTCCAGCAGACATCCGGGTATGATAAAGTTTATAATATAATAAAGAATAATAAAAATTATTCAATAATGTAATCAAGTCCTAAAACACTGAAAAAGGGACACTTTCTGGTTGCTATGGACAATCTCCAAATTCCAGGCAGAAAAAAACAGTATTTATAATATAAAAGTGCATGCATGCAGGGCACTGCACAGACCACTAGGGACAAAGGGGGTGTGTAATTTTTTTTATACAGTACTGTAATTTGTAAGATTACAGTGCTGTGTGTTTTTTGTGTACTTTTACTTTTTTGAATTTGGCACCGATCTCCGCTCCCGTGCGCCATAACGTTGCAGGGAACGGAACTCGGTGGCATTCGGCACTGTGTGAATCGAGCGGAGGACAGCTCGATCACACAGCGCGGAGGACATCGCTGGATCCAGGAGACAAGGTAAGTGACTTCTCCGTGTCCTCCCTGCATCCAGCGATGCGATCCCGAGTCTGGCTGGGGGTTACTGCTTGTGTTAGTAAAATCCCAACCCGAGCCAGACTCGTAATTACCGCTCGGGAGGTTAATAAATTACATAGGATTGGTCCCAGGACAGAACCCTGGGAGACCCCACTTTCCACAACGGACCAACCCAAGTACTCACTATTTATCACTACCCTCTGAACTCGCCCCTGTAGCCAGTTTTCAATCCATGTACTCACCCTTTGATCAATGATGATAGACCTTAGTTTGTACAGTAAACGTTTATGGGGAACTGTAACAAATGCCTTTGCAAAATCCAGATGCACCACGTCTACAGGATTCCTTTATCTATATGGCAGCTCACCTCCTCATAGAAGGTAAACAGATTGGTTTGACAAGAACGATTATTCATGAATTCATGCTGATTACTGTTAATTATTCCATTAGCATTATAAAAAATCTTTTATATAGTCCCTTATCATCCCCTCCAAGAGCTTGCAAACTATTGACGTTAGGCTAACTGGTCTGTAATTCCCAGGAATATATCTTGGTCAATTTTTAAATATTGGTGCTACATTGGCTTTCTCCAATTTTCTGGTACCATACTAGTCGGTAGACTGTTCTTAAAAATAAGGAACAATGGTCTGGCAATTACTTGACTAAGTTCCTTAAGGACCCTCAGGTGCAAGCCATCTGGTCCCGGTGACTTATTAATGTTACGTTTTTCAAGTCTATTCCTAATGCTATCCTATTAGCCATGAGGGTGCTTCCTGTGACGTATCATGAGGATAAACATTGCAGGCTTGGTTACTGAATCCTCCCGTATCCCTTGTTAAGAATGAGAAGAAGAATACATTCAATATCTTTTCCCTCTCTCCATCTTTTGTAACCAGATTCCCTTCATCATTCCTTATGAGGCCATTATGATCCGACCTCCCACTTTTACTATTCATATACTTAAATAATTTCTTGTTTTTTTTTTACTCTCCTCCGCTTTGTGCCTTCCGTGTTCTATCTTAGCCACCCTGATTGCACCCTTACATTTCTTGTTGCATTCTTTGTAATATTGGAATGCTAACAATGATCCCTCAGCCTTGTATTTTTTTTAAGGCCTTCTTCTTTGATTTTTTACAATGGAGTTAAGCCACCCAGGACTTTTACTAACTCTTTTAAATGTATTTTCCAGTGGGATGTACTGGCTAGTACCCTTATTTAATATGCTCCGAAAGCACACCAATTTTCCTCTGTGTTCTTTTTTCCTAGGATTTTATCCCATTTGATATCTTCTAGCAAGAAGTGTAGTTTATGGAAGTTGGCTCTTTTAAAAGTCAGTGTCTTTATATTCCCTTTATGTTTTCTATTTGTGTGATTTATACTAAAACTAATTGACCTGCAATCGCTGTTTCCTAAATTGCTTTTAAATGGATTGCTTTTAAATTTCTACATCCACGATCAGGTCTGTATTTTTAGTAATAAGTAAGTGTAGAAAAGCCTTGTTCTTTGTTGGTGCAATTACCATCTGACCCATGAAATTGTCCTGTAAGACATTTAGGAAATGGCGAGCCTTTTGCCGAATGCGCGGTTCCTTCCGCCCAGTCTATGTCTGTATAATTAAAATCCCCCATTATGACACTTCCTATCTTTGCCACCAGTCCAAACTCTGATAGCAGGTCTGCCTCCCTCTGGTTAGAGGGCCTATAGCATACTCCCAGTGTTACTTTCCCCTTGGTTTCCTTCCTTTGTAGCTCTACCCATAAGGGCTCACCTCCTTCCTTGCACCATTAGTGATGTCAACACAGTCACAGTTGGGTTTACTAAAACTGGAGAGTGCAAAATCTGGTGCAGCTCTGCAAAGAAACCAATTAGCTTCCAGGTTTTGTTGTCAAAGCTTAACTGAACAAGGTGAAGGTATAAGCTATTTGGCTACCATGCACAGCTGCATCAGATTTTGCATTCTGTTACAGTTTTAATAAATCATCCCCAGTGTGCTATACAAGTTCCCCACCTGAGAACTACACTTTCCTGTGAGCAGTGCTACTGTAGATTTATTTCTTAACAATCATAGCTGTGCATATTTATATACCCATGCTTCTTTTTTGGGGTGGATAGAACTAGGAATTTGAGACTCATTGGCCAGTACATCCATTGTACTAAAATCATTGTTATTCATGTTGTTGCTTTATTGAAATATTTTATATCATCATATATATTATTTTATATATATTACTATAATACAAAATTAATTGGTGGTAAAATTACACAATCATACAAATATGACCACCAATATTTAGGTTCACATTTGTAATGCAGAAAAGTCAGTTATTCACTGGGGATATTCACTCTTCATGACAATGAATAGAGCCTACGAAGGAACCTCCCAGAAGAAAACCTGTCACTCTTGCTATATAACAGCAGTAAGCTTATCTACTTTACTTAACATGTCAAACTAGATACTGTATAGATAACAGTGACAAAATTGTATTGTGTCAAAGAGGAGAGTACATTCTGCTGGCATACTTTTGGAATTCAGAACCTGCAGTAAAGCATCAAGACACCTGTTACTATAAGAAAAATATCCCAGGTGATTCTCCAGTTGGAATGGTGAGTATCAATACTATTTTTAAAACTACATTCCTGGTGCCCAACATGCAGCCTCTTGGCACTCAGGGTTCATGCAGTTGGGGTGGTGATAAAAACACACCTTGAGCTGCATTTTTACCACCCTGCTGCCCCTAACTGTCCTTCCTTAAGCTGCAATGTTGGCCACGATGCTTTGCTTCAAGAGAATGAGGACACATTGCACACAGTTGCAGCAGATAACGAGGAGGCATCATTTCACCTCCTTACCTCCTGTCAAATTCTGCTGAAAAACACTGGATTACAATTCATGGCAATTTGACTGCATGTTTAAACCTAGCCACCTCAGTCTGTGATTTCCTTTTCTTTTTTCCATTTTTTCCATTTTATTGGTTGCTGTCTATCCTTTTTATCTTCTTTACATGTTTTTCCTCCAAAATGTATAATGGATCTTGCTGTTGCAGAAGTAATTTTTAAGGAAGCTGTAGGGAGAACAAATCTGGAGGCATTGATATGTAAAGGAGTTGACATAGAAGCAATCTCTAGCAGTCTCATGTAATGTGTCTCCAGTCTATGTCTCATGAACCATGTTCCTGAATTCCAAAAACGCCTAGAACATGTCCATAGTCTCATGTCATCTCCTGCAGAATGTGTACTCTAATCTTTCACCAGCTCCTGATGCACATCTGCAGTCTGATTTTTGTAGAATTTGATTTACGGAATATCATGTGTGGTGGCATTTTGTGATGATAGGGGCTGTGCTGGTTGGCCCCTAAATCAAGAAAGGTGACCACCACTGATCTACAATGATGATCATATATACTAATGAAAGCATTAAAAGCCTTTGGCAGCCTGTACTTGTATGCTGTTCACATTGAGCACCTGACTATGTTCATCTTCATCACATAGAAGAAAAATGGTAGGGAATCCGTATGATTGGTTTTTAAGGGTTAATTTGCACTAGAATAAGTCCTCTGAAGAGCAACCCATGGTGGAGGGCATTATGTTACCTGTTTTAACACCTACAAGGCCACACCACAGGGCTCCAGGGCAATTGCAAAGCTGTCGCATTCTGGTGAATGGGTCAAGTTTGGCTGCCTGTCAAGTTTAACGGGGAAATAACTCCTGCCATGGCCACAAAGCAAAGTATCGCAGTCACTGCCTGTGTACACCCCCTATTGCTGCCTTTACCACTTTTAGTGGTTCTAAAGCCTTATGGTTTTTCACCGTAATGCATTCTATGCATTAAGTTAGTAAACCTTTTGTGTTGCAGCTCCCCAGCCCCCTCTTTTTTTAACCTGAGCCCATCCGATCCAGCTACGTCCACAGGTGCAGCTACCGCCGCTGTCTCCCTCCTCATTGGGACAGATAGATAGCAGTGGGAGCCAGTGGTTCCTGCTCCTGTCAATTAAAAGCTCTAAAATGGGATAGTGTCGATGGATGCAGCAGAGGCACAGGTGCTTTCCGTGGGGGCACCTACCAAAGAGGAGGGGCCTGGAGCGCCAGCGGGGGACCCAAATGAAGAGGATCGGGGCTGCTCTGTGCAAAAATATTGCACAGAGCAGGTAAGAATAGGCATTTTTAACTAGGGTTTAACACTGCTTTAAGGGAAGCAGTTGCAGGGGGTGGTAAAATTGTACCTCAGCCACATGTTTTTTCCCCGTTAAAAACTGCAAATGCAAACAAGCCGCATCTCATGTGTACTCACTGGAACTTATTTATGCAAACGGAGGCAACAAAGAGTGGACGTGAGACAAATAACAAATTAATTCTATATGTAATATTATTCAGCAGAGGTCAGAGAATGAATTATTAAAGTCTAAATATTTGCTGTGGGTATAATCCCTATGTTTATTGTTCTCCTTTTTTAAATACCGTATTTATCGTCGTATAACACACACTTTTTCCCCCTTAAAATCAGGGGAAAATCGTGGGTGCGTCTTATACACCGATCCCCGCCGATCTCCGCTGACTGTGAGCGGAGATGAGCGAGCGCTGCTGACATACAGAAAGCCGAGTGTATTCGGCTAGACTCGGGTCCTCTTGCAGTCCCGTCCCTGACTGTGAGCAGAGCCGAGTCTAGCCGAATACACTCGGCTTTCTGTATGTCGCCGGCACTCGCTCATCTCCGCTCACAGCCAGCGGAGATGGGAGGGACTGCGAGAGGAGCCGAGTCTAGCCGAGTACACTCGGCTTTCTGTATGTCGGCGGCGCTCGCTCATCTCCACTCACTGTCAGCGGAGATCAGCGCCAATTTTAAATAATCATGGGCTGGGCAATGCTGCACATAGACTGGGAAGGCAGCAAAAGCACTGGGCAAGGCTGCAAAGGCACTGGGCAAGGCTGCAGATGGACACTGGGCAAGACTGCAATGATGTTCAAGGCTGCAGAAGGACACTAATAAGGCTGCATTGATGAGCATTTAAATGTAAGTTTTTTACTTAAACTTCCCTCCTAAAATTTTTTTCCTTACAATGCCCTCCTAAACTTGGGGTGCGTGTTATACGCCGGCGCTGGTTATACACCGATAAATTCGGTAAATCAGCCAATTGGTGAAACACTAATGCTAAATTTACTTGTTTGTTCTCTAAATGATATTTAAAGTGTATGTAAAGCCAAAATAGTTTCTTTTTAGTTTTATATAGAGTGAGGAAGTGTTAAATTCCTGTTAGGTTCTTATTGCTGTCCCCAGTTAGG
Source organism: Lithobates pipiens (assembly GCF_037356315.1). Classification (NCBI taxonomy): domain Eukaryota; kingdom Metazoa; phylum Chordata; class Amphibia; order Anura; family Ranidae; genus Lithobates; species Lithobates pipiens. The sequence continues at coordinate 255,276,348 of NW_027507785.1, forward strand.
AGATTGAACCTCATGTTTGCTCTGGAAAAAGTGAAAAGTCCAAACTTGAGCCCTGGTTTACATTACATTGATTTGGCATGCGATTTGACATGTCAAATTGGATGCCAAATCAGCAGGCAATTGCCGGCAAGGGTATTGTGCAAATAGGTGCGGCGCCGCACACGTTCCCAAAAGTAGTTTCTGTACTACTTTTGGTGACTTTGGGGTGAGATTTCAATAGACATCTGTGCAGAAGTCCACACAGATGTCTCTGAAATCACCCCCCAAAGTTGGGACTGACATGCAGGAATGAAATCGTGCAAGTTCAGCTGAACTTGTACAATTTAATTCCCACTCTCAGTGTGCTGTACCCATCTGTAGCAGCTCTCTACCGTCTCCCTTCTCTCACAGGCTTGGCTAAGAGCAGCAGGAACCATTGGCTCCCACTGCTGTCTGCCCTGTGAAAGGGCAGCGGGGGGTCAGGGGTAAGGTGTGCTGTCTGTGTATTTTAATGCAGGCAGCCCAGGAGCGAAATCAAGCCTGCAAGTGTGCCACAATAGGAAGACTTTACAATCACTTTTAGGCTACATTCACACAGACACCCAGGAGCATATAGTTTGCTGCATTTAGAGGAGGCTAAGCCCTAGGTCTAGAAGTAGGAACCATCTGTGCTACTGTATGGCTGCCTGTGTTGCACATATAATTTATAAACTCCACAGTGCAGAAGTAGGGTGGGTGAAATTGGGGTACTTTAAATGGTTAGTTCACCTTTACCAAAGAACTGCCTAGGCAGATAAGGGGTGTCTGTAGATAAAAACAAACTGTGCAGCTCTGACTAAAGTTGAATAGTTCAAGCTATAAGTGCAGGCCATTTAGGTACCTCACAAAGCCCGACTGGAATACTCCCAGGCTGTTTCTACGTGAGGCCTAGTCTTTACTGCTCACCTCCACCATCACAGGCATGAGCTTATTTTATGATTTAAACCTCAGCTTCAGCTTCCGAGAGCTCACTCCTGTGTAAAGGAACAGAAAAACTCTGGATAGCCACACTCCGGATCAGGTAAAATAAGTAATGCCTTTATTGTTTCCACTCAAAAAATCTTCACATCATACAGATCACAACAGCAAAGGGACGAAGAAAAATAGAGCAAAAAAATAGCTATGAATAAGCGCTAATTTCAGCGTGAAATGCATCAGTTTTCTGCTCTATTTTTCTTTGTCCCTTTGCTGTTGTGATCTATATGATGTGAAGTTTTTTGAGTGGAAACAATAAAGGCATTACTTATTTTACCTAATCCGGAGTGCGGCTATCCAGAGTTTTTCTGTTCCTTTACATTTGGCTTGTGCAATTAGCCTGCACCTGGGACCCCTATCTTTTTGGAGGAAGAGTGGCCAGTTTTTCAGTGGATCAGCCTGGAGCGGTGGATTTTCTCTCTCCCATTGTCGATTTTCTGGATTCCTTAGCTCACTCCTGTGACGGTGGAGGTAAACAGTAGGGTTGCCACCTGTCCAGAATTCACCCAGATGGGTCAGGTTTGGAATCATGTGTCCGGGTTTCAAACTGCCTGAAGCCCAGACACATTATTCAGATTGAACTATGGCTACCCAGTAGGTTTGCTGGCTGTAGTTGACTAAGCCAAGAGTGTCTGTTACACTCTCTTTCACATTGGCCAATGCCAGCACTAAAAACCTCCCCCCCAAACACATACACAGATGGGAGAAGAGAGGGGGCTCGATCTGCACCCCCCCCACCCCACCCCTCTGTGTCTGCCCATACTCTAATCCCCAGCACTGTACCTCAGGAAATGAAAGTGGGGGCCATAAATTTGGGGTCCAGCAGCCTCAGATACATCTGGATGAGAGGTGCTGACTGCCAAAGGGGTGAATGGGCTCACCATCATTTCCCCTCCTGTCTCTGAATGAGTACACTAAGGTATATCAGGGCTCTCAGAGCACCCCTTACATCAGAGTTGCCCTTTACACCAGAAGCCACAGTGTTCCCCCTACATTAGAGTCATCTCTGTATATCAGAGTTCTCAGTGTTCCCCCTTAAATCAGGGTTCCCAGAGCATCCCTTATGTTAGAGTCCCCAGTGTTTTCCCTAATATCAGAGTCTGCAGTGTCCCCCCTTACAGTGTATGTTATTTAAATGCAAATATATGTATAGTTTACAGATTTATACTATAAAAAAAAAGAATTGCTGTATGCCGCTAATGTGTTCAGGTTTGAAATAAAAAAAGGTGGCAACCCTAGTAAACAGTAATGATTAGGCCTCATTTAGAAATGTCCTGGGAGTTTTCCAGTCAAGCTTATGGAGGTAAATAAATGGTCTACAGCTATAGCAAGAGCTGTAAGAGCTTTTCTTTTTTTTATCTACAGACAACCCTTATCTGCATAGGTGTTTTTTTTTTTTTGGTAAAGGTGAACTAACCCTTTAATAAATGGTAGCCCCAATGGAGCAGAGGACATTCATCACTCTGAGGGAACAAGAGTTTAACTAACAGAACAATCATATAATATATAGAACATGCATAATCCCATGTGCTCTGTGTGCTGGGAACATCTTCCTTTAAACCGACATGGACAATCGTCCAGCTTGTTCTCTGATCACACCGTACTTGTTTTACTAGATAAACTAGATAATTTCAGTCTGTCTCAGTCAAAGTTACGGCTCAGAGAATATTCTCTTACCTGCAATAGAACAAAAAACAGTCATCAATCTGAGTGAACAGGGCTGTAACTGTCAGGATGTCCCCTCCAGAAACAAGGAACTAAGGCGTTGATTTGCTAAAGGCAAATAGACTGTGCATTTTGAAAACTGCAGTTGCATTGCAAGAGCAATTGCTTCAGAGCTTTGTAAATGAGCAAAAGCTCTGCTGACTTCCATCATCCAATTATGCACAAGCAAAAATACTGTATTTTTAGTTTTCCTTGCATGTAATTGCATACTCTTTGCAAAAAAGGAGTTTACCTGATTTACCTAGGTCTGGAGCAACTGCAAAGTGCACAGCCGATTTGCCTGTAGTAAATCAACCCCTAAGCTTCCCTCTCCACTTTCTGTGCATCATGTGCCTTAAGAAATGTGTTATCTGTCTAAAAACAGAGTTGTAGTTGCAGGGTGTTATTACTAAGACTATTAGAGCCGGTTCACACAGCGGGCGATGCGAGGCGACACGACTCGCCTCGCTTCGCTCTCACAAGTCGCCCCCGTTCTGTACAATGGAACCGTTCTGAGAGGAGCGACTCGAGTTGCTCCGACTCAGAAAAAAGGTTCCTGTACTACTTTTGGGCGACCTCGGTGCGACTTGCATTGACTTCTATACAGAAGTCATTTGCAAGTCGCCGCTGAGGCCGCGGCAGGTCGCGGCCAGGCAAGTCGGAGTCGCCTCGCCTCGCCTGCAGTGTGAACCGGCCCTTACAGTATAAACGGTGTAGTACCTCATACATTTTGAATTTTAAAAGTAAACATTGGTAGGCTGGTATACTCATCCTCATTAATTGAAATGAAAGAAAGGGAATGGGTTAATGTGGACTACTCCAGATAGGTTACCATGTAACACCCGTGGAATTGAGGACTGTCTTGATACCCAGAAATTAGGCAAAATAAAGTAAAAGTTACATAAATTGTATTCAAAAAGCATTAATTCATTAAAAACATTTGTTGATTACCAACCATATTACAGGTTAATAGAATCATAGTACAAATAGTATTACAATGAAGAGATGCCCAGTCTCCCATTAAAGGGAGCCAGGAATACAGCGGCTTATGTCCAAGTTGGTGGTATTTCTCTACTAGTTTCGCAACAAAGTCGCTTCTTCAGGAGATCTCTTGGCGCATCTAGGGTTAAATAGATACAATCTCAAGATTATACAAAACTTACTACAATACGCCATATTATGGCCTTAACAGAGTTGAAACCATGGAGTAATTTTACAATCATAGCGAAAGTGGTAATAGCATGGCTTATGGTTGAGGTCCCCAAGGGAAGCCTACAAATAGGCACGGTTGGCTCCCTGAATAGGGATTTGTCACCCATGGGGCGGACACGGGGGGCACGTGGCACAGGGTAGGCTGTGGATAACAAGTTAGAAAGAAGGGGATATATAAAGATACGATTGATATATCATCTTGATCAATGCACGCGGCAGACAAGGTCATGGCTTCAATTAGAGTGTGTTTATGAAAGGAAAAAATTAGCAGTGCAAATAAAAGGAAAAATCTAGAGAAGAGGGGGATAGACATAAGGGAACAGAAAAAGTAAATAGCGGGGAAAGAAAGAGGGAAGCTAAGGGTGGGGGGGAGGGGGAAAAAGGAGGGGGGGAGAAAAAGAAAAGGGGAGAGTGACAGAAGAGGTGCAACGTAAATGGATGTAAGAAAGGGGGTTTGAACAAAAAGAAAAAAGGACTATGTGACATAGGCGTAAAATAGGCACAAGTGTGGACACTGGTGTTACATGGTAACCTATCTGGAGTAGTTCACGTTAACCCATTCCCTTTCTAAGACTATTACAGGGTTTTTCCTGCTGGGGGGAGGGGGGCAATGTTTACACGCTTTAAACTTACAAACTGACTGATGAATTGTGTGTACACAAGTCCATCACACAAAAGTCCACGCATGCTCAAAATCAATGTTGTGTTTGGTGAGCAGTAGCAGTAGGAGCCCAAAGGCTGGCACATGGCTATTGAACTTCCTTTTCCAACAACATAATCCGATCTGACCTTTTCCGTGGGAATTTCTGATCGTGTGTACAGGGCATAAGAGTTTTTGGGAAATCTTCCTTTTGTTTTCTCTGTGATGGAAAGTGACACACATGTTAAGTGACACATGAAAAAAAAAGAGGATTTAAACTTTTTTTACTTCAACCTGTCATTTCATGCATTTCAAGACAGCATGTATAAAAGTTTTAGACAGGCAGGTGTGAAGAAATTCTGTAAATTAAGAATGTTCTCAGAAACATAAGTGTTAATGGTTTATTTTTAAAAATGGAAAGTAAATGAACAGAAGAGAAATCCAAATCAGATCAATATTTGGTGTGACCACTAGTGATGGCCGAACGGTTCGCCCGGCGGTCGTTTCGCGGCGAATTTCCGACATTCGCGGTCCGCACGTTCGAACGCCTTTTTCCGTCGTTCGCCGCGGCGGACTTACGTGTTTAATGTATACAAGAACTTTAACCTTTGGTGACACGTTTATCATGTGATACAGGACAGCCAATTGAGACATGACAGCACATGGACACTTGTACATTCCCCCTAACCTATAAATACACCCGATCCGGTGGCCATTTTACATTCTTTCTTCTGTTACGATAGGGACAGGTTCCTGTGTGGAGTAGGGAGAGATAAACCACTAGCTATTTGGTACACAAAAGTTCTTTTCAGGACTGGTATAGGTGTTAGGTGTTGATAGGTTTGCTGTGCTGCTGATTCTTGCAGCAGCCTGAGTGTCTTTTGTTAGTTTGGAGAAAGGGAAAGGACGGTGTATGCTACAGGGACAGCCAGATTAGTCTTTCATCATCATCATCATCATCATCATCATTAGCTGTTACTATCAAGGTCCACAAAAGAGCTGTTCCAGTAACCACTAATCGTTCTCTTTTTTTGCCAATTTGTATAGGGACAGGAAGGAAGCAGTGTTGTCAGGCAGTGAGGGTAATTTTAAAGACTTGCTGTTATTATTAGTTCCACAAAGGTTCTTTTCAGGACTGGTATCAGTGGTACAGTAATAGGCTTGTACATGTATAATATTCTTTCTTCCAAATATAGAAAGGATATTATACTTGACTGCTGCCCTTCTGCTGCAGTCTGCTAAACATTCACAACTCACTTGTTCCACAAAAGTTCTTATAAGGACTGGTAACTTGGTATAGGGTGCTACGGTACATAGGCTTGAGTGCGGTACAGTCTGCTGTTCTGTAAGGACCGCTATCGGTCCACAATAGATAGGGTTGACGTGCACCACTGCTGACCGCTCACCTATACTGCAGCAGTCCTTCAGCGGTATAGGGACTGACGTACAGTCTGCTAATCACTAACACACAACCTGCTTGTTCCACAAAAGTTCTTATAAGGACTGGTAACTTGGTATAGGGTGCTACGGTACATAGGCTTGAGTGCGGTACAGTCTGCTGTTCTGTAAGGACCGCTATCGGTCCACAATAGATAGGGTTGACGTGCACCACTGCTGACCGCTGCCCTATACTGCAGCAGTCCTTCAGCGGTATAGGGACTGACGTACAGTCTGCTAAACACTAATACACAACCTGCTTGGTCCACAAAAGTTCTTATAAGGACTGGTAACTTGGTATAGGGTGCTACGGTACATAGGCTTGAGTGCGGTACAGTCTGCTGTTCTGTAAGGACCGCTATCGGTCCACAATAGATAGGGTTGACGTGCACCACTGCTGACCGCTGCCCTATACTGCAGCAGTCCTTCAGCGGTATAGGGACTGACGTACAGTCTGCTAATCACTAACACACAACCTGCTTGTTCCACAAAAGTTCTTATAAGGACTGGTAACTTGGTATAGGGTGCTACGGTACATAGGCTTGAGTGCGGTACAGTCTGCTGTTCTGTAAGGACCGCTATCGGTCCACAATAGATAGGGTTGACGTGCACCACTGCTGACCGCTGCCCTATACTGCAGCAGTCCTTCAGCGGTATAGGGACTGACGTACAGTCTGCTAAACACTAATACACAACCTGCTTGGTCCACAAAAGTTCTTATAAGGACTGGTAACTTGGTATAGGGTGCTACGGTACATAGGCTTGAGTGCGGTACAGTCTGCTGTTCTGTAAGGACCGCTATAGGTCCACAATAGATAGGGTTGACGTGCACCACTGCTGACCGCTCACCTATACTGCAGCAGTCCTTCAGCGGTATAGGGACTGACGTACAGTCTGCTAATCACTAACACACAACCTGCTTGTTCCACAAAAGTTCTTATAAGGACTGGTAACTTGGTATAGGGTGCTACGGTACATAGGCTTGAGTGCGGTACAGTCTGCTGTTCTGTAAGGACCGCTATCGGTCCACAATAGATAGGGTTGACGTGCACCACTGCTGACCGCTGCCCTATACTGCAGCAGTCCTTCAGCGGTATAGGGACTGACGTACAGTCTGCTAAACACTAATACACAACCTGCTTGGTCCACAAAAGTTCTTATAAGGACTGGTAACTTGGTATAGGGTGCTACGGTACATAGGCTTGAGTGCGGTACAGTCTGCTGTTCTGTAAGGACCGCTATCGGTCCACAATAGATAGGGTTGACGTGCACCACTGCTGACCGCTGCCCTATACTGCAGCAGTCCTTCAGCGGTATAGGGACTGACGTACAGTCTGCTAATCACTAACACACAACCTGCTTGTTCCACAAAAGTTCTTATAAGGACTGGTAACTTGGTATAGGGTGCTACGGTACATAGGCTTGAGTGCGGTACAGTCTGCTGTTCTGTAAGGACCGCTATCGGTCCACAATAGATAGGGTTGACGTGCACCACTGCTGACCGCTGCCCTATACTGCAGCAGTCCTTCAGCGGTATAGGGACTGACGTACAGTCTGCTAAACACTAATACACAACCTGCTTGGTCCACAAAAGTTCTTATAAGGACTGGTAACTTGGTATAGGGTGCTACGGTACATAGGCTTGAGTGCGGTACAGTCTGCTGTTCTGTAAGGACCGCTATAGGTCCACAATAGATAGGGTTGACGTGCACCACTGCTGACCGCTCACCTATACTGCAGCAGTCCTTCAGCGGTATAGGGACTGACGTACAGTCTGCTAATCACTAACACACAACCTGCTTGTTCCACAAAAGTTCTTATAAGGACTGGTAACTTGGTATAGGGTGCTACGGTACATAGGCTTGAGTGCGGTACAGTCTGCTGTTCTGTAAGGACCGCTATCGGTCCACAATAGATAGGGTTGACGTGCACCACTGCTGACCGCTGCCCTATACTGCAGCAGTCCTTCAGCGGTATAGGGACTGACGTACAGTCTGCTAATCACTAACACACAACCTGCTTGTTCCACAAAAGTTCTTATAAGGACTGGTAACTTGGTATAGGGTGCTACGGTACATAGGCTTGAGTGCGGTACAGTCTGCTGTTCTGTAAGGACCGCTATCGGTCCACAATAGATAGGGTTGACGTGCACCACTGCTGACCGCTGCCCTATACTGCAGCAGTCCTTCAGCGGTATAGGGACTGACGTACAGTCTGCTAAACACTAATACACAACCTGCTTGGTCCACAAAAGTTCTTATAAGGACTGGTAACTTGGTATAGGGTGCTACGGTACATAGGCTTGAGTGCGGTACAGTCTGCTGTTCTGTAAGGACCGCTATAGGTCCACAATAGATAGGGTTGACGTGCACCACTGCTGACCGCTCACCTATACTGCAGCAGTCCTTCAGCGGTATAGGGACTGACGTACAGTCTGCTAATCACTAACACACAACCTGCTTGTTCCACAAAAGTTCTTATAAGGACTGGTAACTTGGTATAGGGTGCTACGGTACATAGGCTTGAGTGCGGTACAGTCTGCTGTTCTGTAAGGACCGCTATCGGTCCACAATAGATAGGGTTGACGTGCACCACTGCTGACCGCTGCCCTATACTGCAGCAGTCCTTCAGCGGTATAGGGACTGACGTACAGTCTGCTAAACACTAATACACAACCTGCTTGGTCCACAAAAGTTCTTATAAGGACTGGTAACTTGGTATAGGGTGCTACGGTACATAGGCTTGAGTGCGGTACAGTCTGCTGTACTGTAAGGACCGCTATCGGTCCACAATAGATAGGGTTGACGTGCACCACTGCTGACCGCTGCCCTATACTGCAGCAGTCCTTCAGCGGTATAGGGACTGACGTACAGTCTGCTAATCACTAACACACAACCTGCTTGTTCCACAAAAGTTCTTATAAGGACTGGTAACTTGGTATAGGGTGCTACGGTACATAGGCTTGAGTGCGGTACAGTCTGCTGTTCTGTAAGGACCGCTATCGGTCCACAATAGATAGGGTTGACGTGCACCACTGCTGACCGCTGCCCTATACTGCAGCAGTCCTTCAGCGGTATAGGGACTGACGTACAGTCTGCTAAACACTAATACACAACCTGCTTGGTCCACAAAAGTTCTTATAAGGACTGGTAACTTGGTATAGGGTGCTACGGTACATAGGCTTGAGTGCGGTACAGTCTGCTGTTCTGTAAGGACCGCTATAGGTCCACAATAGATAGGGTTGACGTGCACCACTGCTGACCGCTCACCTATACTGCAGCAGTCCTTCAGCGGTATAGGGACTGACGTACAGTCTGCTAATCACTAACACACAACCTGCTTGTTCCACAAAAGTTCTTATAAGGACTGGTAACTTGGTATAGGGTGCTACGGTACATAGGCTTGAGTGCGGTACAGTCTGCTGTTCTGTAAGGACCGCTATCGGTCCACAATAGATAGGGTTGACGTGCACCACTGCTGACCGCTGCCCTATACTGCAGCAGTCCTTCAGCGGTATAGGGACTGACGTACAGTCTGCTAAACACTAATACACAACCTGCTTGGTCCACAAAAGTTCTTATAAGGACTGGTAACTTGGTATAGGGTGCTACGGTACATAGGCTTGAGTGCGGTACAGTCTGCTGTTCTGTAAGGACCGCTATCGGTCCACAATAGATAGGGTTGACGTGCACCACTGCTGACCGCTCACCTATACTGCAGCAGTCCTTCAGCGGTATAGGGACTGACGTACAGTCTGCTAAACACTAATACACAACCTGCTTGGTCCACAAAAGTTCTTATAAGGACTGGTAACTTGGTATAGGGTGCTACGGTACATAGGCTTGAGTGCGGTACAGTCTGCTGTTCTGTAAGGACCGCTATCGGTCCACAATAGATAGGGTTGACGTGCACCACTGCTGACCGCTGCCCTATACTGCAGCAGTCCTTCATCGGTATAGGGACTAAGAGTTTTGTCACAGGGTCATTTAAAAAATGACAGGCAGAGGAAGAGGCAGGCCCTTCCGCAGGGGTGGTAGGGGTAGGGCAGGAGCAACAGGCTTGAGCCAAAGTGGGAAGTTGCAGAAGGTGCGTTCAATTACTTTAAAGGATGCACCAGACTTGGTTGAGTGGCTCGCTCAGCCTTACTCTTCTGCACCCTCCTCATCCTCTCGATCTGCACCCTCTTCTTCACTCTCTGCTATGTGCACCCCCAAAGACACTACCACCAACAACACGACCACCACCACCACCACCACATACCTTCCGCTTGAGTCACTGGAATTATTTTCCGATCCATATCAAGAGGACATTTCTGATGCGCAGCCACTCTTGGTATTGGATCAGGAAGAGGAGGTAGCAACAAGCGCTACTCAGCAGTCTGACGCCAGTACCCAGATCAGCCCAAGGAGGAGGTTGGTCCCCGGTGTTGCTGCCTACTCCGAGATCTCTACTTATAGCGGTGGGGAAGGTGACGTTGATGATGACGTGTCTAGTGATGTCACGTGGGTGCCCACAAGAGAGGAAGAGGAGGGGAGTTCAGAGGGAGATATGGACCAGCAGATAGGGAGGAGAAGCAGCAATGACTTACATTGCACAGCAGGGACAAAGCAGACTGCAAATGTATCAGGAGCGAGTCATCGACCATGTACGGTCACATCTGGCGCTCCCAGGACACCGGCACATGGCTCCGCAGTGTGGGCTTTTTTTAACGTGTCCGCTGCTGACAATAGCGTTGCCATCTGCAATCTTTGCAGTCAACGCGTTAGTCGCGGTAAGCCCAATACTCACCTAGGGACGACCGCCTTAAGAAGGCACATGAGCAGCCATCACCGAGCCCAGTGGGAGCAACGGAACACACAAAGCCACACTGCAGGCTCTCACCGTCCAGCCTCGTCTTCTACTTCTCCTTCTCCTCTCTCCTCACAATTGTCCTCCACTCCACCTTCCATCACGCCAAGCTCACATTTTTCTGCAAAAAGGCAGGCTTCCGTGGGCCTAATGTTTGAGCGTAAAAAAATGATGACGCCGGATAACCCTCTTGCCCAACGGTTGGCGGCTGGCTTGTCAGAACTCATAGCCCGCCAACTACTGCCATATAAACTGGTGGACTCGGAGGCCTTTCGCAAATTTGTGGCCATTGGAACACCACAATGGAAGGTCCCAGGAAGGAAGTATTTCTCAGAGAAGGGCATCCCAGAGCTATATGGCCATGTTCAGCGGCAAGTGAATGTATCTCTGGCACACAGTGTCGGTGCCAAGATACATCTGACCACAGACACGTGGTCTAGCAAACACGGGCAGGGAAGGTATATCAGTTTTACTGCCCACTGGGTGAACCTTCTGACGGCCGTCAAGCATGTAACCCGTGGCACCCGTGTAGATTTGGTTTTACCGCCACGGATTGCATGCAGGCCTGACTCTTCTTCTCCTCCTCCTACTCCATCCTCCTCCCTCTCCTCCTCAGCTGCCTCCTCCTTTTCCGCTGCTAGCGTCTCTTCCACTGCACCGCCCAAGCTCCCCAGAACCTATTCCACATGCCAGGTGAGACGTTGCCATGCCGTGCTGCGTCTGTTGTGCCTGGAAGCAAAGAGCCACACTGGCCCGGCACTCCTTTCAGCTTTGCGTTCACAGGCAGATGAGTGGCTAACACCGCTCAATTTGACAGTTGGTAAAGTGGTGTGTGACAACGGTGCCAATCTGCTTAGCGCATTGAAACAGGGCAAAATCACGCACGTGCCGTGCATGGCACACGTCTTAAACTTGGTCGTGCAGCGATTCCTTGTCAAATACCCTGGGGTCCAGGACATCTTGCGGCAGGCAAGGAAAATCTCGGCCCATTTCAGAAGATCTTACACGGCCATGGCTCGCCTTGCTGACATTCAGCGGCGACACCATCTGCCGGTCAGACGTCTTATTTGCGATTGCCCGACGCGATGGAACTCAACCTTCTATATGCTTGATAGGCTGCTCCAGCAGAAACGTGCAGTTAACGTCTACCTGTATGAACTCTGCGAAAGAAACGGTTCTGGGGAGCTGGGTTTTTTTTCACCGCGCCAGTGGCTGCTCATGCGCGACACATGCAGACTTCTGCGGCCATTTGAGGAGATCACCAAACTGGTCAGTCGCAGCCATGGCGCCATCAGTGACATGGTACCTTATGCCTTCTTTCTGGAGCGTGCATTGCGTCGTGTCATTGATCAGGCTGTGGAGGAGCAGGAGCGGGAAGATGAGGAAGTCGCAATGCTGGATGAATTCCCAGGGGGGGCTACTCTATCTGAGACAAGTCAACAACAGGAGTCTGATGAGGAGTCAGAGGAGGATGGTGCCGGGGCGGATGAGCAGGAGCAAGAAGAGCATGCTTTAAACCTTTCTGGGATCCCTGTTGTGCGAGGATGGGGAGAGGAGAATGAAGAGGACGACATTATCCTGGATGATGAGCAGGAGCCAGGCCACCACACCGCTTCCACTTTAGTGCAAATGGGGGCCTTCATGCTCCAGTGTTTTAATAGGGACCCCCGTATAAAAAGCATGAGGGTCAAGGACCAGTACTGGGTGGCAACGTACTTAGACCCCCGGTACAAACACAAAATGGCGGAAATGTTACCGCCGTCGCAGAGGGCTGTCAGAATGCAGCACTTCCAGGCCTTGCTTCGAGAAATGCTGCATTCTGCTTTTGCGTGCGCTGGCAGAGGAGCAATTCCCACTCCCAGAGAAGGATTTGCGGGTACCAATCCAACAGCGCCTGCAAGAAGAGGCCGGTTTGAAGATGTGTTGGTGACTTCGGATATGAGGTCATTCTTTCAGCCGACCCATCGACAGGTGTCATCCGGATCCAGCATCAGGGAACGCCTAGACCGTCAGGTGTCCGACTACATTGGGTTAACGGCCGATGTGGACGCTCTGAGGAGTGATGAACCCCTAGACTACTGGGTGGGCAGGCTTGACCTCTGGCCAGAGCTTGCCCAATTTGCAATCGAACTGTTGGCTTGCCCCTCATCCAGTGTCCTGTCCGAAAGGACGTTCAGCGCAGCAGGGGGGATTGTGACCGATAAGCGTACTCGCCTAGCTCACCACAGTGTTAACTACCTCACATTTCTAAAAATGAATGAGGCATGGATCTCGGAGGAATTCAACACATGTGACCAGTAGACCATGTATATGTCTATAAACTATTTTTTTAATCAAGCACACAGACCTTCTTAATTCATTTGGCTCACTTCCTTGACCCAAAAAAGCACACCGTACTATATGCCCCTACCCTCCTCTTTGAAGAGGTTGAGCGGTGTCATATTTCTACTGGGGCTGCTTATGATATCCCTGTGCTGTGCTGACTTCCTCCTGGGGGTTCTTATTATGAAGGGATCACACTATCCCTGTGCTGTGCTGACTTCCTCCTGGGGGTTCTTATTATGAGGGGATCACACCATCCCTGTGCTGTGCTGACTTCCTCCTGGGGCTGCTTACGGTGCTGCTGTCAGTGCTGTATGTCACGGTGCTGCTGTCAGCGCTGTATGTCACGGTGCTGCTGTCAGCGCTGTATGTCACGGTGCTGCTGTCAGCGCTGTATGTCACGGTGCTGCTGTCAGCGCTGTATGTCACGGTGCTGCTGTCAGCGCTGTATGTCACGGTGCTGCTGTCAGCGCTGTATGTCACGGTGCTGCTGTCAGCGCTGTATGTCACGGTGCTGCTGTCAGCGCTGTATGTCACGGTGCTGCTGTCAGCGCTGTATGTCACGGTGCTGCTGTCAGTGCTCTGTATTACGGTGCTGCTGTCAGATGCCTCTATCACGGTGCATGTGTCATTCCGGTATGTCACGCTGCTGGTGATCATCTCCTGCACCCTCTTCTTTGCCTACCCTGGTCCCTGACCTTCCCTCTCCTCCATTGCCTTCATTAGCTCCATAGTCCTGAATTGTTAGAACAATTTCCCAAATAAAATAAAAATGCTTGTAGTTATCGATCCCAAATTCACCTCATACATGTATTATGTCATTGTCCAGATGGTGGGACTACGTTTTACCCCCTAATAATTACCACGTGGCCGCAAATTCGACATGAAGGTTTGCAAAGTTCGCCTCCCATTGAAGTCAATGGGGCCCGCGGCGAACGTTCGGTTTCGCGAACGTTTGGGTCCGTTCGCATTTCGCGTTCGCGAAACGTCCCGTCGGAAGTTCGTCCATCACTAGTGACCACCCTTTGTCTTAAAAACAGCATCAATGGGATCTCAGGCATCATGCAAATTAACAAACATGCATAGATTTCTAATAAAAAACACACCACACATATAATTATTATTATATTATACATATATATATCTATATATATAGAGATATATATATATATTTATATAATAATGAATTGATTATAACATCAAATGTTATTTTCATAAAATCATATTCTCAACAAAAAATTCTTATCAAGCAATAAACTATACTCAGCCCAGCCACTGAGACTCGAGCTGACTCAACATTTATCATGAAACCCTTTTCTTAAATCTCCCCTTTGATTATTCACCAAACGGAGCCACCAAATAAATCAGCTGCAATGGACCTTTACTAGCCAATCCCTATCTGAACTCTTAACCTTCTAGAACCCTCTAAGCCCTTGTACACACGGTCAGAGATTCTGACGGAATGTGTCCTATCGGACCGTTTTGTCGGATAATCCGACTGTGTGTGGTCTCCATCGGACTGTTTCTGTCGGAGTATCCGACGGACCAAGTTTTCCAACTTGTCCATAAAATTTTCAGACAAAATGCTCCGATCGGACATACTCCGATCATGTGTAGCCTACTCCAATGGACAAAGTGCCACGCATGCTCAGATCAAATTCCTAGACCAAAGCTATTGGCTACTAGCCTGAACGTAGTCCCGTCGTAACGAAATAACTTCATCACGTTATGTACAATCGGATTTTCTGACAACTTAGTCCGACCGTGTGTATGCAACAACAATGTCGTTACCATAAGTGTACAATAAGTATATCCAGGGTATCATATACTGCATATAATCTGCTTAATTCAAAAAACAAATCTTCTCATAACATATCCCTCCATCCATACCAATGAATGTGAAAAGATGAAGGATCCAGGCCCAAATTCTCAGAATAAATTCTTTCTGCCGCTCTTTTCTGTGCTCAAAAAATATAAGAATTGACCCACAATCCAAACTGTACGGTGAAAACCTGTAACAGAACAATAATATTAATAAGGACAAATGTATAACGTAAAAGAATTTGAACTCCATCTCCCTATTTTTTTAATGGTTAAACCATTTTTTTTTTGGTTAAACCAATCCAAGCGGCTTCAGTAGCCGCTCCGATTGGAAAAGAATGAGATGTTATCTTTAAATGGCCCAACTTAAGGTGTTCTAAACATTTTTTTTAAGGACCACCAAAAATTGATAAATAGTTAGTGGTGAACTATCCCTATGGATGAATAAAAAATTCAAAATATTTGGTCTTAAATCAAAATAATAACGAAAAGCTTTTACTGGGCAAACACTGGCATCTCGGCACTCTTTTAAATTTATCCAAGACCCCATACCCAGAGAGTCCGTTTTACTAAATGCAGAAAAATACTCAAACCATCTGTAAGCAATCTAACATTTGACAATAAAATGCCCAAATTACTAGCCTGTGAAGCCGGTAAAATTTCTAAAATTCTTAAAGCAGCAAAATATGCCATTGTAAAAACAGAACTAAAAAGGATGGCTTCATAACTAGAGGAGCAGACCTGTGAGGTTGCCATACAAAGCCTTGCTAAAATGTCAGGCTTAATAGGAGACCTGATATCCTTCTGTAACGTAACCCATCTGTACCCCTTTAGGACCTGCCTCATGGAGAAAAAACTGTGACACGGAGGCAGATTGTAAAGGCGCGAAAACAAAACAAATACTTGACAACGTTTTACTAATATGAGACCAGAAATATATTTTTTTGAATCAACGAATGAATAAATAAGAGCACTAGATTCTCCGAATGATCAGAAACAGAAATTTTCAAGGATAATAAGAACATTGACCATAAACGTCAGGCAGAAGTATAGTTCTTCCAAGTAGAAAGAGACACATAATTCTTAATGTTCTGAAAATCAAATCAGGTCCCACAAATGGGAAGGGGAATGTGCCCCAACCAGCTCTGCCTCTGGTAATAACTCAAAAAAACAGTCCACCTGCAGGCGAGAGAGAGCAGCAGCAATTATTTTAGTCTTACCTAGAATATACTTAGCCTTTATCAAATGTTCCACTTCAGGCAGAGAAAAACTAAATGACGTAATTAAGAAACCACTGGAGGTGACTTTGGTGAGAGACTATTAACAGCAAAAGCCACACCCTTATTGTCAGTGCTAAATAATAACCTCTTAACAGCAAATGAAAAACCCCATAGTTCTAATGAAAAAACAATAGGAAATAACTCTAAAAGCACTATGTTTTTGCAAAAACGATTAGCGACCTACCTGTCTGGCCAAGCGGACGCACACCGATGATTCTTCCAAATTGTGCCAAAATCAACTGAACAGCCGCATTAGTTGCTTGATGAAAGTCACTATCAATAATACAATTTTGCTGCTCCAATGTTTTCCCATTAAAATGTTCCAAGAATTGTAACCAAACCATCAAGTCCAGTTTAATGTCTAAAGTAATACTAATATGTGCAGATGAGTTTTTCAGACCAGATATAGACGTATCTGGAAAAGACTCTACCCATAGGCAGAATTCTTGTTACAAAGGCTAATTGACTTAAAGAGGATTGCATTTCTTTTAATGTCACTTTACACTTTCTGATGGATAACCTCAATAACTGAGTAAGCCTATACATTTTTTTCACTAGGCAACCTAAATTCCATAGCGATTGTATCCAAAGTTATCCCTAAAAATTCATTGCAAGTCGTCGGAAAAATTGTTTTTTCTTCCGCCAAAGGAATTCCAAAATATTTGCATACCATTCGGAAAGAGTGTAACAAGCGAATACGATCACTAGATCCTCCTGAACCCATAAAAAAATCATCAAGGTAATGAATAAAGAAATGAGAATTTGCTACTTTACTCAACACCCATTCCCAAAAAAGTTGAGAATGCTTCAAAATAAAAACAAGAAACAGAGCATCCCATTGGCAATGATTTATAAAAATAAAACTGACCCCCAAAATTAATACCCAGGAAATTAAAACAATTTGGATTCAACGGAAGAAGTCTAAAGTCCGACTGGACATCTGCTTTTGCCATTAATGCATTCCTTCCTAGCAAACGCAGTTTTTCCACTGCTGAATCAAAAGATGTATGGGACACTGATGACGAATCTGAGTCAATTTGATCATTTAAAGAAATTCCAAAAGCAAATGATAAATGATGAATGAGCTGAAATTCATTCAGCTTTTTTTTGGGAACTAAACCCAAGGGGGAGATCCTAAAATTTGAGAAAGGAGGGAAAAATCAAGAGCCCCCATTCTCCCCGCCTCCACTTTAAATAATTGTTTCCTTACCAACTGAGGATATTCTTTGACTGACTTTAAATTCTCTACCAGTGTACAACCAGAACCTTGAAAACCTACAGTGAAACCTTCAATTAACAGAGAAGACATCTGTTGATTTTGATGGATTTGCAACCACGGTAGCATTCTTGGAACTATCACTGGTGTAGTTGTTTTTGAAAATCCCTCTTTTTGATTTGCTTGCAGCTTACGAAAACACTTTGGGTGGTTTCCAGAGCAAAAAGCACATGCATGTTTGTATTTGCAAGCAGTCAACCATTTACATTGGCTATCATTGTATGCAAAACATAAACCTTTTTTATATGTAGTACCAGAAGAATGAGTGGTAACAGACGTAGCTGAACGTGAAAAAGGCTGTCGTTGTGGCAAAAATAAATTTAACCAAGGACCGACATCCTTGGACCCCCACTGCAGTGAGAGTTGGACCACCAATTTTTGTCTAAAAGCCTCATCATAAGTTAACCATAATAGACCACTAGAGCTCCTATATGCTTCCAAGATTATATCAATATGTTGAAATATCAACAAACTTTTTTTCAGGAAAATTCTCACACAATACACTCGAGTAGGTGCAAAAGGCTTGTAACCAACTGTAAAATGATTTAATTCATGGCTTCTGCCTTTCATCCTCTATTTTTTCTTTGCTTCTCTCATATTTGGAAAATTCTCTAGCAGGAGGAACCTACATAATCCCCCTTCCAAATTCTCTCTTTCAGAGAGGAATGCAAATGAAAACCTAGAGGTGAATGAAAATATGGTATACACTCTTTAGCTCCTTTATCTGATACATTTACTATGTCTGCGCTGCTTCTAATATCTTGAGATATAACAACATTGGTCTGAGGCATAGGCCCTGGTTCTGCCAAAACAGCTGACCAAACCCCTGCTGAGTCACTGTCCTTACCTCCAGACATCTCTGTTTGAGAAACTGACTGTGTACGCTTGTGGAACATTATGAGGAGGAACTGAACTAGGTTCGATGTGTGTTTCCTCTATTCTGCAGCCCCAGCCAATTACTGGGCATTCCGCATTGTCTAGGCGACCTTCCTGCATCCGCTAACATCATCTGAACGCTCCGTCCACCTCCGCTTCAATTCGCCTCTGTTGTACATGCGTGCTGACTATGTGATGACGAGGTCGACCCCTCCTGTCTTCTGACTTCTCTCGTGGGCAGAGCGGGACTGAAGCTCCTCCTCTGTTGACATTTCCTCTTACTCGCTCTACGCCCCTCCTCTTCAGCTTGTGTGCCGGAAACTCTTCCTCTTCAACAACCCGACATGGCCACTGCTGAGAAACACCTCCCGGCATCGACTGATTTTCTCCCATCTTCTCTTGCTTCTTGACCTGCAGGTAAGGCAAGGCAATACTGGATCCGATCTTCTCCTTCAGCCGCACTCTTAACCTTCTAAAACCCTGACCCTAACTGGCCAGTCCCTAACTGAACTGCTGACCTTCCAGAATCTTCTATGACACCAGACCCTAACTGACCAATCTCCAATCAACCTGCTAACCTTCTATAACCCTTTGGATCACCTGGCCCTAATTAGCCAATCAGCTTTGAAATTCATTAAAACCCCTTAAAATGGTTCCTAAATGCCGATGCCATGATCCTATGAGGGAAAGGGGGGCCTAAACGGCTTCCCCCTTATTCTTTCCTATTCTTCTCGGTACATTTGCACACAGTTTTTGAGGTAGATTGTTCTAAACATCTTGGAGAACTAACGACAGATCTTCTGTGGATGTAGGCTACCTCTTATCCTTCGGTCTCTTCATGTAATGCCAGACAAACTTGATAATGTTGAGATCAGGGCTCTTTGGGAGCCAGCCTATCACTTCCAGAACTTCTTGTTCTTCTTTATGCTGAAGATAGTTGTTAATGACATTGGCTGTATGTTTAGAGTTGTTGTCCTGCTGCAGAATACATTTAGAGCCAATTACACACCTTCCTGATGGTATGGCATGATGGATAAATATGTACCTGTATCTCTCAGCATTGTGGACCCCATTGATCCTGACCACGTCTCCAACTCCTTTTACAGAAATGCAGCCCTAAACTTACAAGTAACTTCCACCATGCTTCCCTGTTGCCTACAGACACTCATTATTGTACCGCTCTAGAGCCCTTCAACAAACAGCCTCCTGCTACAGCCAAATATTTCAAAATTTGACTCAGTCCAGGACACCTGCTCCCATTTTTCTGCAGCCCAAATGCTGTTTTCGTGCAGTTGAGTCACTTAAACTTGTTTCCAAATCGGTGGTATGGCTTTCTTGGCAGTAATTCTTCCATGAAGACTACTTTTGGCCAGACTTCTCCTAACAGTAGATGGATGTACCTGGGTCGTACTGGTTTCCACTGGTTCTGTGCTGATGGCACAGCTGGACATCTTGATATTAATGAACATGATGATAAGTTCACCTTTGTAAAAAAAATATTAAATGCACATCTTTTTACAGGCAAATAAATGTGCATTTATATATTTTTTTACTATTAGTCTGCAAAGCATTGCACCTGCAATCAGCAGATCCCAGGTGCAATGTGGAGCTCTTGGAGACAGTATGTGTAAGCTGTCTGCTCACACATTGTACATGCAGGCAGTTACACACTGACAGGAAGCATCAATGAACTACCACAGTGCCCTGGCAGTTCATTGAAAACTACAAGCCCTCAGCCGCAAAGCATGTCGTTACACAGAACTCTGTGAATGAATGATACGGCCAGGTGTACAGAGCCCCACACATGGTTTTTAAATTATGATAGCAAGTGGGGGGAGGAGACCTCCCACTTGCTGCCAAAACTGAGGATGGAGGGGTTGATGCAGCGGCCACTTAATCTGTAACATTTTACATGTTACACCTGATTATGGGTGTAACATGTTATGAAAGAGGAACTTATGGTTTAATCTTCCCACTGGGTATACTAAAGCTGGTTATACAATAATAGAATTTCAAAAAACGAAATTTGTAAGAAAATTTTAAATTAATTTGAAAGATTTTGTTTGCTTTTAACATTCGATTTGGAATGGATGGACTTCACCAAACAAAAACCATATATACTGTTAGAAATTCTTGCATTCAAACACATTCTCCAAGAGTGGGATGTTTGGGATGTTAAATGAAGCACACAACTAGAAAATCAGTATGCAAAAACATGTTTAATGGTCCATATAAAATATACATTAGATTCATGACAAGTACATAAATACATTTTAGTATCAACATATAACACCTTGGTAAATCATATACATACACATGTAGTCCAAAATGATTCATAATGTAAAATAAAAGGTGTTAATATGTAACCCATAATGCTCTGGTAATATTAACATAGGGAGTAATGAAAATAGTTCATGATTGTAAAAAATAATGATGGGATTAATTCTTGTACCCCCTCTTCCTTTTTGTCCACCTTTTTTACCCATTACTAGATCATTTCACATTTACTTATTTTATTATAGATATATATATACCTTGCATCTGCTCCTGATGAGTGAAAGTTTTCGACAAAATGCGTAGAGCTCCTGTTTGATGCTACAGTATTGCAATCATGTGTTCAACATTACATTATTAATTTTTAGAATCATTAACTACTTTTATTACTATGTTTATATTACCAGAGCATTATGGGTTACATATTAACATCTTTTATTTTACATTATGAATCATGTTGGAATATGTGTGTATATACAGTATCTCAAAAAAGTGAGTACACCCCTCACATTTTTGTAAATATTTTATTATATCTTTTCATGTGACAACACTGAAGAGATTACCCTTTACTACCAAGGAAAGTAGTGAGTGTACAGCTTGTACGTATAACAGTGTAAATTTGATGTCCCATCATTATAACTCAACACACAGTCATTAAAGGGGTTGTAAAGGCAAACATTTTTTCACCTTAATGCATTCTATGCATTAAGGTGAAAAAACATCTGACATTGCTGGCCCCCCCTTTTTACTTACCTGCTCCCTCGAAAGTCCTGCACTCGCCTCCGACATCCTCTTCACCGCTCAGCCTGGCCGTTGATTGGCTAGAGTGGATGGATTGAAAGCAGCGCAGCCATTGGCTCGCGCTGCTGTCAATCACATCCAATGACACGGCACGCTGGGGGCGGGGCCGAGTGATACAGTGAGCGACTATAGCCGTCGGCAGTATCACGGGAGCATGCCCGCAAGTATTTCTCATCGTCAGAAGTACTTGTGGGGGAAACCGAGACAGCCGCCAAGGGACCCCAGAAGACCGGGCCAGTCTGTGCAAAACAAGCTGCACAGTGGAGGTAAGTATAGCATGTTTGTTATTTAAAAAAAAAGAAAAATTCCCTTTACAATCCTTTTAATGTCTAAACCGCTGGCAACAAAAGTGAGTACACCCCTAAATAAAAATGTCCAAATTGGGCCCAAAGTGTCTATATTTTGTGTGGCCACCATTATTTTCAAGCACTGCTGTAACCCTCTTGGGCATGGAGTTCATTAGAGCTTCACATGTTGCCACTGGAGTCCTATTCCACTCCTCCATGACGACATCATGGAGCTGGTGGAAGTTAGAGACCTTGCACTCCTCCACCTTCCGTTTGAGGATGCCCCACAGATGCTCAATAGGGTTTAGGTCTGGAAAAATGCTAGGCAAGTCCATTACCTTTACCCTCAGCTTCCTTAACAGGGCTGTGGTTATCTTGGAGGTGTGTTTGAGGTCGTTATCATGTTGGAATACTGCCCTGCGGCCCAGTCTCCAAAGGGAGGGGATCGTGCTCTGCTTCATTATGTCACTGTACATGTTGTCATTCATGGTTCCCTCAATGAACTGCAGCTCACCAGTGCCAGCAGCACTCATGCAGCCACAGACCATGTCACTCTCACCACCATGCTTGACTGTAGGCAAGACACACTTTGTACTCCTCACCTGGTTGCCACCACACACACTTGACACCATGGGGGTTATTTACAAAAAGGCAAATCCACTTTGCACTGCAAGTGCACTTGAAAGTGCGCTGAAAGTGCACTTGGAATTGCAGTCACTGTAGATCCGAGGGGGACATGCAAAGAAAATAAAAAACAGCATTTTAGCTTGCACACAATTGGATGATAAAATCAGCAGAGCTTCCACTCATTTCAGATCTACCCCTTAGATTTAAAGCTACTGCTCTTCCAACTGCATTTTAAGTACACGTTCAAGTGCTCTTGCAGTGCAATGTGGATTTGCCCTTGGTAAATAACCCCCCATATGAACCAAGTATATTTATCTGAGTCTCATCATCAGACCACAGGACATGGTTCCAGTAATCCATGCCCTTAGTCTGCCTGTCTTCAGCAAACTTGTGGGCTTTCTTGCACATCATCTTTAGAGGAGGCTTCCTTCTTGGACGACATGCATGCAGACCAATTTGAAGCACTGTGCGGCCTATATTATGATGATCACTGACAGGGTGACCCCCCCCCACCCCTTCAACCTCTGCAGCAATGCTGGCAGCAACCTATGGATATGACGCTGAGCTTGTGCACTCAACTTCTTTGGTCGACCATGGCGAGGCCTGTTCTGAGTGGGACCAATCCTGTTAAACCACTGTATGGTCTTGGCCACTGTGCTGCAGCTCATTTTCAGGGTCTTGGCAATCTTCTTATAGCCTATACCAGTGATGGCGAACCTTGGCACTCCAGCTGTTTTGGAACTACATTTCCCATGATGCTCATGCACTCTGCAGTGTAGCCGAGCATCATGGGAAATGTAGTTCCAAAACATCTGGGGTGCCAAGGTTCGCCATCACTGGCCTATACCATCTTTATGTAGAGCCACAATTCTTTTTTTTAGATCCTCAGAGTTCTTTGCCATGAGGTGCCATATTGAACTTCCAGTTACCAGTATGAGAGATTGAGAGCGATAACACCAAATTTAAAACACCTGCTCCCTATTTACACCTGAGACCTTGTAACACTAACGAGCCACATAACACCGTGGAGGGAAAATGGCTAATTGGTCCAATTTGGACATTTTCACTGAGAGCTTTTGTTGCCAGCAGTTTAGAAACGAATGGCTGTGTGTTGAGTTATTTTGAGGGGACAACAAATGTGCTCTGTTATAAAAGCTATACACTCACTAGTTTAAGGCCACTTTTACACTGAGGTGCTTTACAGGCATTTTAGCGCTAAAAATAGTGCCAGCAAATTGCCTTTAAAGCGCCTTTCTTGTCACTCCAGTGTGAAAGTCAGAGTGCTTTCACACTAGAGTGGTGCACTTGTGGAACGTTAAGCTGCCCATTGAAATGAGCTACACGGGCACTATTAACCCCTTCTTCGACCAGTAGCAGGGGTTAAAAGCACCGCTCTAGCGTCCGAAAAGCATCGCTAAAACAAAATTTTTTACCACTGACGCCCTCACCACCCCAGTGTGAAAGTAACCTACATTGTAGCAAAGTGTCATCCCTTCAGTGTTGTCACATGAAAAGATATAATAAAATATTTACAAAATTGTGAGGGGTGTACTCACTTTTGTGAGATACTGTATATGAATTACCAAGGTATTATATGTTGATACTAATATTTATTTATGTACTTGTCATGAATCTAATGTATATGTTTTATGGACCATTAAACATGTTTTTGCATACTGATTTTCTAGTTGTGTGCTTCATCTAAAGTCCCAAAAGCATCCCACTCTTTTAACCAGTTCTGGACCAGCCACCACAGTTATATTGTGGCAGGTTGGCCTGGCTGGTTGATGCATCGTAGCTATATGGCCACAACAATTGCATTCGCTTCAGAACCGATCAGTCTCCAGGCCCAGGCCAATGATTTCTGGCCTGGACCTGGTGATCAGTCCTGGGGAATGAAATCCTTACCCTGCCTGTGTAAGTGTAAGTACAGCAGGGGAAGTGATATACATAGGGAGTGCTGGTAAGATTGTGTGGGACTTGGTATCACCCTTATTCGGAAAGGGTTACCACTTGTACGTGGACAATTATTACACGATTGTACCACTTTTTAGTCACCTTTCTGATTGTCACCTTTTTGATTGTGGAATTAGCGCATGTGGCACCGTGTGATCTAATCGCCGCGGGGTCCCCCAATGGCTTGTAGAATCCTGACTTAGACGGGGGAGAGAGCCTGCTTGAAGAGTAATAATTTGTTAGCAGTGAAGTGAAGGTATTCACGGAATGTTTTCATTCTGTCCTCACTCGCAGATACGACAGTCCAAATTCCTACAGCGACTGGTGTTGTGAAGAAACCCCTCTGTGTCCAAGAATACAACCTTAACATGGGAGGGGTGGACCTCAATGACCAATTGTTGGCGCCGTACCTAATGGCCCGTAAGGCCAGACATCGGTACAAAAAAGTGTCTGTATACTTATTTTAATTGGCTCTGCTGAACGCTTTTGTGCTATACAAAGCTTCAGGACAAACTGGATCCTTCCTAAAATTCCAGGAAGTGATTGTCACAGCCCTTCTGTTTCCAGACGGTGCTATGCCCCACCTTCCCAACGCAAATGCAGTGAGCCGGCTGCATGAGAGGCATTTTCCGTATATCCTCCCTGGTACCCGTGCCCAAAGAAGATGTCTTGTCTGCAGAAAACACGGATTTAGGTGTGACACCCGCTTTTATTGTCCCTCCTGTCCTGGCCAACCTAGTCTCTGCATCAGTGACTGTTTCAAACGCTACCACACACTAGTGGAGTAGTAGCATAGGGTATGGCACTATACAGTACTAGGGCACACTAACACAGGTTTTCAAAAAATAGGCAGGCAGGTAGTTGATCCAGTTTAGCTAGATCTCACTGCAGACCATTCCTGTTGTTCTTTTCCTAATATACTACAGGCAGCAGTTCATTCAGTTAGCTGCAGTATATTCAGTACTATATCCTGTGCAGCTAGATCTCGCTGCAGACCATTCCTGTTGTTCTCTTCCTAATATACTACAGACAGGCAGTTGATTCAGTTAGCTGCAGTATATATTCAGTACTGTATCCTGTGCAGCTAGATCTCACTGCAGACCATTCCTGTTGTTCTCTTCCTAATATATTACAGGCAGGCAGTTGATTCAGTTAGCTGCAGTATATTTAGTACTGTATCCTGTGCAGCTAGATCTCCCTGCAGACCATTTCTGTTGTTCTCTTTCTAATATACTACAGGCAGGCAGTTGATTCAGTTAGCTGCAGTATATTCAGAATCAGTATATATACATCCCAGCTTTTTGCAGCTAAATCTCACTGCAGGCCATTCCTGGTGTACCTATTCAAATACATTACAAATAAATCAAATACAGTATGTCTGGAAGGCCAACAAGGAGAGGCAGATGTTCACAGGCCAAAAAGAGGGCAAGCAGGCTCTGTGTCTACAGCCAACATTGCTGGTCATGGACATGGTGCATCCTCAGCATGTGGCCGAGGGGCACGCTTGTCCCTTTTTTCAGCAGTTGGCTGTGCTGAGCCACAACATGCAGAAGAGTTGGTAGAAGGGGTGGCCAAGCCGTCCTCATCCTCCTCATCCTCTGTCACCCAGGCTCAGAGAACTTTGCCAATGCAGCTGCCAAAGTGGTCTCTTCCATCGGCTCAATGTCATCAGTCACTCCTTCCCTAGTCCCACCATCATGCCCTGAGAAGTTCCCCGAACTGTTCGACCAGTGTTGGGTATATGCTGCAGGAGGATGCACAGCGGTTTGAAGGCTCCGATGATGGTACCCAGATTGAAGAAAGCAGTAACGTGAGCCCAGAGAAAGGGGGTGCCCAAGAAGGACAATAAACTGGGAGTCATGTTCCCCCAGCTGCAGCATACTGCCAGGTTTGCTCCAGTGACTAGGAGGGAGGGGATGATGAGGTCACTTACTCTATGTGGGTGCCTGATAGGGGAGAGGAGGAGGAAGAGGAGGAGGATGAGGAGGAGGCACATCTCCAATGAGGCAGGATACCCTCTAGGGGCCAGCTTAAGGGCAGCCAGCCGACTGCATCACACCGTAGAGCTCCGCATGTGCAGGGTGCTGCTGACTCCGTGCGTTTTTCCAAAAGTTCTTTGGTGTGGGCCTTTTTTGAGATGTGTGCAGCAGATCGCACCATTGCTGTTTGCAACATATGTCTGAAGAATATCAAGCATGGCCAAAACAGCAGCCGCTTGGGCGCAACATGCTTGACCAGACATATGCCGAACTCCCATGCAGTCCATTGGCAAGCGTACTTAAAAGACCCACACCAAAGAACAAGGTGGACCTCTCCTTGCTCCTCACCAGCTGAGATCTCCAACCTCACTATACCTTCAGTTCTCTCAGAGACCTGCACTGAGAGCAATGAAGGTATAGAATTAGGTGTGCCAAGTACTTGCGGGAAATCTGCTATCGCTACACCTACGTCCGATTGTAGCAGGGAAATTTCTCTACCCCAGTTGCTAAACCGGCAAAAGAAATTCGGTCCCAGCCATCCACATGACCAGCAGCTGAATGCTAGCTAAATTGCTAGCACTCCAACTGCTGCCTCTACCCAAACGCCACTTTTTTTCATGGAAGGCGATTCTGGCTCTCTACTGGCATGTGGAAGGCAATGTCTTGGCCTCGCTGGACAGGGCGGTCAGGATTAAGGTGCATATTACCGCTGACTCATGGTCCAGCAGGCATGGACTGGGACGTTACCTATCTTTCATGGCACACTGGGTGACCCTGATGGAAGCTGAGAAGGATGCAGGACAGGATGTAGTATTGTTGGAGCTTGTTCCACCACTACGCCTCCAAAATGCCTCTTCCTTTAGATTTTTCCTCAGAACCTCCATAGGCTTTCAAGGGGCTACTCAAGCACGCAAAAAGATGCCATGTGGTGCTTGAGCTGGTGTGCTTAGGGGACAGGAGCCACACTGGGGTAGAGATTCTGTCAGCTCTGAAGGGACAGGCTCCAAGGTGGTTGACGCCACGCCAGCTTCAGGCAGAAATGGTGGTTTGCGACAATGGCCAGAACCTCCTCTCCACTCTTTGCCAGGAACACTTCACCCATGTTCCCTGTTTGGCTCATGTCTTTAATTTGGTGGTGCAGTGGTTCTTGTGCAGGTACCCGAGCTTACAGGATCTCCTGAGGCAGGCCAGGAAAGTCGGTGTGCATTTCCACGGGTCATATAATGCCAGTGCTCGGCTGGCTGACCTCCAAAAGGAATACAACCTGCCCAAGAACTGCCTAATGTGTGACATGCCCACCAGATGGAACTCAACTGTACTGGAACTCAACTTGGCTATTCTGTACACCTGCACATGCAGCAGAGGGCCATCAATGAGTACCTGTGCGACTATAGCACCAGAACAGGGTCAGGGGAGCTTGGCTTTTTTTCGCCACGCCAGTGGCTCATGATCAAGGATGCATGCACTGTCCTGTCACCATTTGAGGATGCCACGAGGATGGTGAGCAGTGGCAGTGCATGCATCAGTGATACTGTCCCCCTTGTCTACCTTCTGGAGCACATGCTGTGTGGAATAATGGACAGGGCACTTGAGGCAGAACAGAGGGAGGAAGAGGAGGACTTCCTTACCTCTCAAGGCCCCCTTTATGCAGACAGTGTTCCTGTGGGCCTGCCGATCACACAGGAAGAGGAGGAGGAGGATTGTGTCAGCACTGAGGTGGAGCCTAGCATTCAGCTTTAGCAGCAGTCTTCAAGGGATCATTTACAGTCCCCAGAAACCCATGGACTTGTACGTGGCTGGGAGGATGTGGCTGCGGATCAGGTCATCCTTAGTGACCCAGAGGACTCCGGACCGAATGCCTTCACAAACCTACGCTGCATGGCCTCGCCGATTCTGCAAAGCCTGCGAAAGGACCCTCGGATTCGTGGTATCAAAGAGAGGGCTCAGTACTGGCTGGCAACCCTCCTAAGATTCACGTTACAAGGGTAAAGTTTCAGAACCTATTCAGCCATCGCAGATGGATCAGAGGATGAAATATCTTTGGGAGGCCTTGCAG
This sequence comes from Lithobates pipiens, assembly GCF_037356315.1. Lineage (NCBI taxonomy): Eukaryota > Metazoa > Chordata > Amphibia > Anura > Ranidae > Lithobates > Lithobates pipiens. Next base: position 255,304,737 of record NW_027507785.1, read on the forward strand.
AAAGGTTTGCGCAATGCGTTTCCAGAGCCTGGGAGGATACAAATGAATGGTCCTGGACAACGTGTCGCTGAGGCTTTGCTCTGTCACAGAAGGAGCGGTGAAGAAGGTGGCCGTCTGACAGATACACTCAGACAATTTTTTAGTCCGCAGCCCCAAGGTCTGATCAGTTCAAGCAACCATAGCCAGCGTCTGATTTACATGGTGCAGGAATACCTAGGAAAAAGATCAGACTTGGAGACCTTTCCAACCGAAAATCCTCTGGGTTACTGGGTCTTTAGGATGGATCACTGGCCAGAGCTTGCACAGCATGCAATTGAGCTACTGGCCTGTCCTGCATCCAGTGTTCTTTTGGAACGCACATTCAGTGCTGCTGGAGGCTTTGTAACCGATCACAGAGTGCGCCTGTCCACCGACTCGGATGAACAGCTCACCTTCATAAAAATGAATCGGTCTTGGATCACCAACCAGCTACCAAACACCTGATGCTGATGTAACTGAATAATATTTTTATGAATGTGAGATCCCTTCAAGACTGCCTATGCTGATGCTGAGTGGCTATCCTATTCCATCTTAATGTTCATGTTGATAGCTCATAAGCTCATGACTTAGGTTTTGCCAGATATAAACAGCGCCATTGGAAAATTGGGAAAGCATTTATCACACTGATCTTGATGTGGTCAGATGCTTTGAGGGCAGAGGAGAGATCTAGGGTCTAATAGACCCCAATTTTTTTCAAAAACTGGTACCTGTTACTAACTATTGCTATCATAGAGGATATTTACATTCCCTGAGATAAGAATAAAAATGACTAGAAAAAAACAAAAACAAATGAAAGGAACAGTTTAAAAATAAAATAAAAAAGCAAGAAAAAAAAGCACCCCTGTCCCCCGTGCTTACACGCAAAGGCGAACACGAACTTGAAGGTCAGATCGAGGGCAGTAATTTTAGCAGTAGACCCTGTGAATCTGAAGTGGTATCCTGTAAAGGCTTTTAAAAATGGATGTAGTTTGTCGCTGCTGCACGTTTGTACTCAATTTTAAAGCATGTCATGTTTGGTATCCATGTACTCGGCATAAGATCATCTTTTTTATTTCATCAAACATTTGGGCAATATAGTGTGTTTTAGTGCATTAAAATTAAAAAAGTGTGTTTTTTCCCCCCCAAAAAAAATTGCTGCACAAATACTGTGTAAAAAAAAAATTGCAACACCCACCATTTTAATCTGTAGGGCCTTTATTATAATATATTATGAGAAAATCAAAAAGTACAACATCTCCTTAACTCAGCGCAATGGCGTCAAAAAATAAAACCAACAGACACACATCACATCACATAAAACATATGATCCTAATATCCTAAAACCATATGATAAGCAGCTGCTTAAACTTTAAAAGAATGCACAATATTTCCACAATGATAAATAAAATTCATAGAGACAATATGTCATCAAATATCATTCATCATTAGCAGCGCTATTATCACTCATAAAATTATAAAATTATAAATGATATAATATATATCTCAATGTACAATTTAACACAGATAAACCAGCCTATTGAGACACTGAACGCTCAGCATTGGAAACAGTATCAAATAGTGATAAAGGGGAAACAGCAGGCCGCCCCGACGGTGTCTCAATGGTTTGGGAGAGTTTGTGACATCTATCGAATGGAACAGCTTACAGCGTCCCTGCATGATAGAGAGGAGGAACACACCACCCGATGGATGCCTTGGAGCCTGTTTAGGTACTCTGATGCATACAGAACTTACTTGTGATGCTTGACATGGGAATAGCAGGACGGTTCCGGTACGGGCTCACCACCAGGACCACCACAGTCTGTACCCCCATCTGAGGACCGCTAGGGTCCACACCACCCCCCTTATTCCCCCTCTACCTTTTTCACCCACTTCACCCCCCCCTCTTTCCCTCCTGCTCCTTAGCCTCCCCGTCCCCCACCCCCCTTCCGCCCCCTCTTCCACTCCCCACAATCCCGATAAAAATATCTAGTGATTACAAGGGCCTTGACACGCTATTCACCCAGTTTTCTTTCTAACTGGCGACTGGCCGTGGGAGTAGCCCCGACTGGGCTTCCTACTCTGCGAGTGACCCCACGCTATTAACGAAGACCCCTCGGGGTCGGCCTAGAAGGGACTGCCCCACGTACCGCATTACTGTGACAGGAAGTGCCGAGCGGGAGACTCGAAGAACCCAGTAAGCGTTAAGTCTGATACAGATGTACTGTGATAAAATATTAAATGCTCCCCACCATGTACTGACTGTATTATTTGATGTACTGAGACGACTGGGCGTCTAATGTTTCTTTTACAATTTGTTTCTGTATTTCCTGCAATCCATAAATAAAGAATAAAAAAAAAAAAAAAATAGTGATAAAGGAGTGAGTCCAAATATGTGATGGTGAAAGCAATATTGTCTGAAGATAGTGCACCCTTCCACCAGATTACTCCACACATTCGTCACACTCCCCTTAGGGGTTCAAAGTCACCACACTTCTGAAATCAATGGGCCTTAATTATAGCTCCCACATCTCTGCATCATTATGCCCTTCCTTATCCAGTTATCCAGCAGTTCATCCAGACTCACCATATGAGGAAAGAAAAACTCCACATAGTCCAGTTCCATTTATGAACTTTAATGAAAAAAACTCTGCACATACACAGGCTTGTCCTCATAAAATAAACACAGTCCTTGTTCCGATTTTGGCCAAATAGCGAGTTGTCATAAGCTATTTGTTACAGCCACTCACTGAGGGAATGAGGGATGGCTCCATAAGACTTCAAAACAGCATGCCGCTCATACCCCTTCTGGTTTCTTTCCTTAGGATCTTGGAACGCAAGGAAACCGTGAGTCACTTCCGGTCGTCGATAGGTCACACCCTGATGCGTTTCTTAATCACTAATTTCTCAAAGGGCGTGGCCTACCGACGCAACATCTCTGAATTTATCTGGTCGCCAATTCATAAGAATTAACTCTCTGCATACCAATCCTCCGCTACAAACAGACGAACGGCAGGACAGCAAACACTATCTAAAATAGAACCATTTGCACATGACACCATGCTATGGGTCATTACAGTCTGAAAATTACATCAAACCTTTAGCATAAAGATAAAAAGATGTAATCTCTAGTGTCAGCTAAATCACCGAATTTAGCAGAACATTATATTTACTTTTAAGATATCATGACAGTCGCTATATAATTCTTATACATAGAACAAAATAATCCAATAAAAATGTAATAAATACACAGAAAAATAATAAAAAATGTAAATGAAAGTAAAGTTAGAAATAAAAAAAATAAAAAAATAATATATATATATAAAATACAAATTAAAAAAATTTTTAATTTGTATTTTTTTATTGATTTTTATATTGATTTTTATTTTTATATATATATATATATAAAAATAAAAATAAAAATCAATATAAAAATCAATAAAAAAATACAAATTAAAAAAATAAAAATAAAAATAAATAATAAAAAAAATTCTTTAAATTCATTCTCTAAGCAAAACACATTAAATATCACTTTATCAGGTGGCCATAACTACTCCACCCCCTAGAAAAGGAAATTCACACATTATAATATATGTTTGGGGGTTCAAAGTAATTTTCTTTAAAAATTATTTTTTTTCATGTAAACAAAAAGTGTCAGAAAGGGCTTTGTCTTCAAGTGGTTAGAAGAGTAGGTGATGTGTGACATAAGCTTCTAAATGTTGTGCATAAAAAAAAAAAAATCTGTTCTTTCTTAATTTTCAAAAATAAATGAGAACGGCAAAATACTCACCATGCCTCTGAGCAAATACTGTGGGGTGTCTACTTTCCAAAATGGGGTCATTTGGAGGGGGGGGGGGGGGTTGTGCTATCTTGGCATTTTATGGCCTTCGAAACTGTGATAGGTAGTGAGGAGTGAAATCAAAAATTTAAATTTACGTCCTTAGAAATCCTGAAGGCGGTGCTTGGGTTTCGGGGTTCTGTATGCGGCTAGGCTCTCAAAAAGTCTCACAGATGTGGTATCCTCATACTCAGAAGAAGCAGCAGAATTTATTTTGGGGTGTAATTCTCCATATAACCATGCCATGTGTGAGCAATATATGATTTAGTGACAACTTTGTGTAATTTTTTTTGTCATTTTTCAAATCACTTATGACAAAAAATAAAATATTCAATGGGCTCAACATGTCTCTCAGCAATTTCTTGGGGAGTCTACTTTCCAAAATGCTGTAATTTTTTTTTGGGGGGGGGGGGCGGTTTGTACTGCCCTGCCATTTTAGCACCTCAGGAAATGAAATAGGCAGTCATAAACTAAAAGCTGTGTAAATTCCAGAAAATGTACTGTAGTTTGTAGACACTATAACTTTTGCGCAAACCAATAAGTATATGCTTATTGACATTTTTTTTTAAGCAAAGACACGTGGCTGAATACATTTTGGCCTAAATGTCTGACTAAAATTTAGTTTATTGAATTTTTCTTATAATAGAAAAGTAGAAAATATAATTTTTTTTCACAATATTCGGTCTTTTTCAGTTTATATAATAAAAATTGTAGAGGCAATCAAATACCATCAAAAGAAAGCTCTATTTGTGGGGGAAAAAAAGGACACAAATTTAGTTTGGGTACAACATTGCATGACTGTGCAATTGCCAGTTAAAGCAGCACAGTGCCAAATTGTAAAAGTGCTCTAGTCATTGAGCAGCCTAATGTTCCGGGGCTATAGTGGTTAACATATATATCAGGGATGGAGGCATATGAACTTTCCCATTCATTGCCTCATATAAAGTCCCCATTTTCTCCTCCCCCTTTGCAAACAAATTTTCCATCCTAATTAAAGCAGAGGGATAGGGTGCGCTATGGAATCTGTTATACAGAGAGTATGTAGTGTAATATAGGTAAGAGCAGCCTCTATTATGTTTCCATCCAGATGGATGGAACAGTAAAATAGGTGAAAGAAGGAGAATAGATGTGGCGCTATACCTTATTAAACTCACTAAAAAATATAAAATATAAAATAATATAATATAAAATAAAATTGTACAAATTTTCCAGCTTGCTGGCTAATATTTTTTAAAACCAGCGAGAAACCTTGATGGACTGAATAGTAAAATCAAATCAATAAATAATAAAGTGCTGGGGGTTAATCCTTATTAAATAGTGAATGCAAAGTGAATATAAATTTTCCAGCATGCTAGTTAGTAAATGCAATAAAACTGTACGGTCCACTCAAATTAGGTAAAGGTGAATAGATAAATATTTAAATAAATAAACTTTTTACTTTTTACTTTCTGGACTCATTTTTTAATCTTTTATTTTTGTATTTAATTTTCTATTTGTTCTATTTTTATATTGTGGTATTTTTGGCATGTTTTGAGATTTGACACAGTGTGTTTACACCCACCATCCCACCAGTATTCACGTTTATATAGTTTTGATTGTTCCCCTTGTGTCCATTCATTTTGTTGTGCTACAATCACAGTCACAAGCAACTTTAGTAGTTTTCACTATTGAGTATTGATTGATTCATGATAGTTTTACTAATTATTTATTTAAATATTTATCTATTCACCTTTACCTAATTTGAGTGGACCGTACAGTTTTATTGCATTTACTAACTAGCATGCTGGAAAATTTATATTCACTTTGCATTCACTATTTAATAAGGATTAACCCCCAGCACTTTATTATTTATTGATTTGATTTTACTATTCAGTCCATCAAGGTTTCTCGCTGGTTTTAAAAAATATTAGCCAGCAAGCTGGAAAATTTGTACAATTTTATTTTAAATTTTCCATCCTGCTCCTTTGAATTTTCTGCAGACGAAAATGAAAATTTTTTGAAAGCCCTTTGCTAACTCAGTGCTGCAATTACAGTAGCTTGCTTTTTAGTGTAAATTAAAGTCAAAAACTTTTTTACATTTTTGGATAGATTAAGGCTAAGTTCATACTTGTGCAGTTTCCCTGTGGCTGCTTGCTTGTGCACTGCAGCCCATTAATTAGAATGGGCTACAGTATCCACTGAAAAACGCAGAGAAAAGCTCCCTGCATCTCTTCAGAAAATGCAGTTGCAGGGAAACTGCATAGTGCAGTACGGAGAAACCGTGTTGTGGCTTCCAGTGTGTGGGGGTGCCCTTAGGATTAATGGTAACCCCATGCACCTCCTGAGCAGCAACACGTTTTAATGGTGGGTGGTTGCCGCTATAGGAACAGGGCAACCACCTGCACAAGTTTGAACTAAGCTTAAGGGAAGATTAAAGTCATGGCAAAAAATACTGGCACCCCTGCATTTCTGTCAGATAATGCATCACTTCGCCCAGAAAATTGTTGCAATTACTAATGTTTAGGTATTCTCATGTTTATTTCTTTTGTTTGTATTGGTATGACAAAAAAAAGGAAAAACAAAAATCCAAATAGGACAAATTCCATGCAAAACTCCATAAATAGACTGTAAAAAATATTGGCAACCTCAATTTAATATTTGGTAGCACACCCCTTGGAAAAAAAATAGTTGAAATCAATTGCTTCCTGTAACAATCAATGAGTTTTTTTTACACTACACCCCTCTATTTGAAATTTGGACCACTATTTTTCACAAACTGCTCCAGGTCTCTCAGATTGGAAGGGTTCCTTTTCCCAACTGCTGTTTTGAGATCTCGCCACATGTGCTCTATGGGATTTATATCTGGACTTAGGAAACTGTATTCTTTTCTTTATGTCAGCAGTGGGGTCACAGGAGCATCACAAACTTGGAATGCAATTATTTCTAATAATTTGGAGAAGGTGGCAATAATTTTGGAGTTTTCATTTTCATTTTGGAGTTTTGCTTGGAATGCTTCAGATTTGGCTTTTTGTTTCTCCATTTTTTGTGTCATAGCAATACAAACGAAAGAAATAAACATGAGAATGCCTAAACATTTGTAAGTGCAACAATTTTCGAAATGCATTATCTGACAAAAATGTAGGGGTGACGATATTTTTGGTAATGAGTGTATAAGACCATGACCACTGTCAGGATTTTTTTTTTTTTTGCTATCTGTGTCCCATTAGTGAGATTTTACTTTGCTTCCTGTCCTGTCACCAAAACAGGAATTGAGAAGAAATCCCTCCAAAGTAAGGGAATCCCAGAGTGTCATCAAGGTCAACAGAACTAGGGGCTTTATTGGAAGATTTCCCCGCTTTTACTTTTCTTATATCAACCTAAAATTTGTGATTTTCTTTGTAGCACTGTCCCCATAGGGCTTGCTGATTGTTGGTTGCTGATGGTTCCCACTTAGGTGCTGAGGGTTCTCACTTAGGTGCAGAGGGTTCCCACTTAGGTGCAGGGGATTTCCCGCTTGATTGCTGTGGTTTCCCGCTGTTGCTAGGAGAATTCCCGCTTGGTTGTTAAGGATTTCCCCACTTTGTTGTTAGGGGTTCCCGCTGTTGCTGAGAACTCCTATTTGTTCCACCCTTTACACCCGATTGCTCATTACGCAAAGACCGTCCAAGGTATTTGTTTTCTTTGTGTTTATTTGGAACTCGGATGGGATACTCCAACAAGAACTTTCACAAAGAATGAGGACAACTCTCACATGGCCTCACCAGATTGGTAGTAGAAGCAGTCACACTGCTTTGGTCATATAACCATATGTATGTAAGGGTTAAGTCTTCTTGCTCTAACTAGCAGCAGACTTGATGCACTAAATTATCTCGAGGACACTCGCTAGCATCCCCTTTACTTACACCCATCCACTGACTCTTCTAGCTGAAGGGGGCAGCCCTCACTCAACAGGCCCCAAAGACACAAATCTGTATTTGCAGTAGGCCGACTCAGATCCTCACTGGTGTCTCCCTTCTAGTCAGCTCTGCAGGACCTCTGGTTTCAGCTACTCACTCTCACTAGGCCCCTGGGTCAACCACCCAGGGCTGCACGGCCTCTGCAGAGGAGAGGGCAACCGACCTTCTCCCTCCTAGGTTCTGTTCCCCAGCTCAACTCAGCCTGACCACATGTCCTTTGGCAATAAAGTACTTTCCCTCTGCCAATTACCAGGGCTGTAACAAAGGCTGTGCACTCACTTGCCAGGTCAACTCCCACTGTCCAATATGCCTCCCTATTGGACCAATGGGGGACAGTCAGAACAAGTTGTGCTTCACTTGAGTACAATGAGCAGACCTAACCAATAGATCCTGCTCCCTGGTAGGCAGAGAGCACACTAATGCTTTGTTTCCACTGAGTGAAACAGTATGAATCGGTACAGTTTGGAAGTGTTAGCCCTTGTACACACGGTTGGAGACTCCGATAACCAAATCTGTCGGATTTTGTCCGTCGGATTTTGTCTGACGGATTTTGTCTGAAACTGTTGTATACACACGGTCAGACAAAGTTGTCGGAAAAGCCGATCGTTCAGAACGTGATGACGTTATTTCGTTACGACGGGACTACGTTCAGGCTAGTAGCCAATAGCTTTGATGTAGGAATTTGATCTGAGCATGAGTGGCACTTTGTCCAATCGGAATTCTCTACACATGATCGGAGTATGTCCGATTGGACCAGTTTGTCGGAAAATATTTCCAACAGGTTGGAAAATTGGGTCCGACGGATATTCCGACGGAAACAGTCCGATGCATACCACACACAGTCGGATTATCCGACAAAACAGTCCGATAGGATACATTCCGTCTGAATCTCCGACCGTGTGTACAAGGGCTAAGAATGGTCCGGTCTATTCAGGTGAGCGTTTCCACTGCAAGTTGGACCACCAGGGGCCATATGGGGTTTAGAAAAAATGCCTTTGACGTGAGCATTGACGTTTTATCTGTCCGCCAATCAGTGGAATGTATTGTGTGATGCCAGTAGCTTCTCCCTAACAGTACCGTGCCATTTCTATGGCCACACATCCACACATCTGAAGCAGGACCCTGAATGCTGTAGTATGGTTTGGATGTATGGGCCGTTTTCATAATGGAAACACTCAAAATAGCATAGCGTACCATACCGAACCAAACTGAACCGATCCACTCAGTTTAAACGAGGCATAAGTTTTACCTGACCATCTTCCTGTTAAGCAGAATGACCAAAAAACGATACTCTCTTCTAGCACTTTCCTAGGAAGGTGCTACATATTTTACTTACACTTTTAAAGATAATGGTAAACAGTGCAAATAGAGAGGGTGACTCTCCCTAATAAGGGTACAGACAGTGAAACAATTTAACAGAGGTTCTAGTCCATCTCCACTCTACCTAACACAGAAAAAAATGCCTTCAGTTACACTTTAACCCCTGTAATGCCAGGATGTTTATAAATGTACCTGTATAGACAAGGGGTTAAACTGGAACATTGGTATGGATTAAAAGATAATCTGCATACTCAGTAAGTGATTAAATCAGTTGCTGAAAATTCTTAAAAACAGAAGGTTTACATACTTTTATAGATGTAAGAAGTAATACAGACTGGATGTGAATGTCATGTATATATAATTTCTTTAATCAATATATATTTCTCCTAACAGATGAGCCTTGCGGTACAAAGCTTTGCCCTTATCTTTCTTGCCTGGTTTTCAGTTGGGGTTGATGCCTATGCAAATGGACAAGTTGCTGAATCATGTAGTACAATGATGCCGCAACATGATGCCCCAGCACAGACCTCCTCCTCACCATACTTTCTAACTTTGTCTAAAACCACTTACAGTCCTGGAGAAAAGATTACAGGTAAGAGTCATCCATGAATCTAATGTACAAAGAACAATATCTTTAGGTACTGGATGGAAGGATGCATGAAGGAATAGGTGACAACTGTTTATCTTTAATCTACATTCTCTGCAAATGGACAGTTTAACATATTTGTCCTTATGCATACCTCCCAACTTTTTGAGATGGAACGAGGGTTACCTATTATCAAAAGTATGTAGGCATAGGAGACACCCCACTGCCACGCCCCATTAAAGGAAAATTATATAAAAAATTATTAGGTAAACCCACAAGTGCTTTATTTTAACCTTATCACTACTATTCCTATTCCTTTATACTACAAATGCAGTAATTTAGAAATTTGATGAAAAGTTTAGCACTCGTTATGTCTTCAGGCTGAGTTTAAAGCAAATGGTATAGAATTGGTGGAGGATGAAAAGTGTTTTGCACTATGGCTTTTTACCCCATGTGGTGTCAGGGACAGGAGTCCCTGTAGTTGGTGAAGAAACCTGACAACATGGTCTGATAAGTGGCCTCAGGGAGGTGCTAAGTCTCACAGTAGATAAATGATACATAAATGCAAGTTGGTTGGCATGAACTTCCCCCTGTGCAACCAATACTGTAGTAGGTCTACACTCCCTTACTGTATATTGTAGCTTGTCCACAATCTATGACTGTCTCCTATAGCATGTCCACACTCTATAACAGTTTTATGCAGCATTACATACACTCTGGGGAATTCAGTAAATCCAAACTGACACTTTACATGGTGCTATGGCCCTTTAAATTGGCCTGCCTGATTAAAAAATTCCGACCACTTGTTTAACTTTACCAACAGGTGCGGCCAGAGCTTTTTTTCGCAGAGAATAGGTGCAGGAACTCCCCTTTCTGCGTCACTTCTTGTCTCTGCCACCTACCCATCTCTGAGCACCATCCCTTGGTTTCACCCAATACCTACCTCCCAGTACAGCCCCTTTTAGAGGATACAGGACCACGTATAATGTTGCTAAGTCATTAGTATGGAATTTGTTAATAACAAGAAAAGCAGTAAAGTAGATCTTCTGCAGCCAGCAGCATTAAACCCTTCCCAGCAACAATAGATCCCTTCAGCAACAATGGACCCCCAGCAACAATAGACCCTAGCAGCAACAACAGATTTCCCAGAAGCCAGCCCAGCATCAATAGACTCTTTAGCCGACAGCAACAATAGACTTCTCCCTTAACAGTAGATCCCTTCCAGCAACAATTGACCCCCCAGCAGCATAAGCCCAACCAGCAATAATAGATCACTCCACAGCAACAATAGAATGCCACACAAAAATAGATGTCCCCCAGCAACAATAGATCCCCCAGCAGCCAGTAGTGCGTGCCCCAGATTCATGTACGTCTTCGCAACAGGAGGAGGCATGTTGGCGTTCTAAAACGTGTCTTAGACAGTCTTCATAAATTCCTCTGGTTGTATATTATGCGTTGTCCCATGGGATGTCACTTGGGCCCCGCCCCTCTCATTTTTTAGTGAATCAACCACCGATACAAATTTACAGGAAATATTTGAAGTCTAATACATGTTTTCTAATGTGCATACATTAAATGAATTACATTTCAGTTTGCTTTCAATTTTGCAGTTACTCTCACCAGCAGTAGAGGTTCCCCTCAGTTTGAAGGTTTTCTAATCCAAGCCCGATCAGGCAGCAACACCATCCCTTTGGGCTCCTTCCAAGTGACATCAAATGCACAGACTCTTAATTGTACAACAGCTGCTGTGAGTATAGACATGTATTTAATGCAACTGGATAAACTCTAGCGGGATAAAAGTGTCAGGAAACTGTAATGATGTATTTTGTGCTACATTTTAAGTAACCATTAGGTCTCTGTTAGTGTTTGGCTGTAAAATGTATTAGACCACTTTCCCACTGGGGCGCTTTGCAGGCGCTACAGTGCTAAAAATAGCGCCTGCGAAACGCCCTGAAACAGCTGCTGCTGTGTCTCCAATGTGAAAGCCCCGAGGGCTTTTACTCTGGAGCGGTGCGCTAGCAGGGTGGTAAAAAAAGTCCTGTTAGCAGCATCTTTGAAGCGGTGAAGGAGCGGTGTATACACTGCTCCTTCACTGCTCCTGCCCATTGAAATCAATGGGGTGGCGCGGCTATACCGCCGGTGGTTTTAACTCTTTCTCGGCCCCTAGCAGGGGGGTAAGACTGCCCTGCTAGCGGCCGAATACTGCCCCTAAAACTACGGTAAAGCGGCACTAAAAATAATGCCACTTTACCGCAACGCCTTCCATGGCTCGGTGTGAAAGGGCTCTTAGTGTTCCCTAATCATGAATGCAAAATCACTAGAATTACTGATGGGTGGGTAGGGCATGTACAGTATGTGGGATTTAGAGAAAGACAGCTACCTGGTACTATGATAATGTTAAATAGTCATATTAAAGTTGAACTCCACACATAAAAGCCTCAAAGTAGTGAAGCTCTGTATTCAGTGAGTAAACAATGAAAACGTTTTTGCACCTAGTATAAGTACCTGAATTTGACTTGGATTTTTGTGTACAGCAGCCTAAAAGAGGGAGGGGCATCAATGGGTGCTAACCGGGTGTGCTGCATGTAAATTTGATGACAAGGAGCATGCTGATAGGAGGTGAGAGAAATGATCACCAATCATCTTTTCTCCTATACCACTCTGGCTCTTACATACAGGACCCACAATCAGTGGCACATGATAGGCATGATATAACTACACCACCACCACTTTGCCTTGTGGCTCTAGGGTGTGATGTGTTCAGTAATAAAGAGGATTATTTGAGAGAATGAGTCTCCCTAACAGGGATACAGACAGCAATAAAAAGACCTGACATGGATTCTAATTCCTTTCTACTCAACTCAAAACCCCCAAAAAGTTTTGCCTTTAACTTTTGGGGGGAGTTGGTCTATAAAGTGGTTGTAAACCTCTAAAATGAACAATGAATAAAGCATTTCCCTTTATAGTGTGTACCAGCCGGAATCCAAAGAGTGTAACTTCTTTGATCTCGCTTCGGTCTGCTATCTACATGAGTCACTGATAGGACTCTGAAGCCTCCCAGGTGAACGGCCCGCCCCCCTCTCCTGCACACAACAGGTGACTGACAGCCTCAGCTGTGTATATTTCCCTGTGGCGGTATGTAGATCATGTGGGGGTGAACGCCATGTGATTTCCCATTCGCTGTATTTTTAAAATGGCGCAGGAACCTTTTTCCTGCATGATAGGCAGACACAGCAGCCCAGAGAAATGTGGCTTGCAGACCTGCAACAGTGTGAACCAGGCCTAACAGATGCCTAAAACCAAATGATTATTTTGCACGATACACAAAATGAACAAGAGGGTAACAAAATGGGATGTGGATTATAGATGTGGAACACCTTGTAAAATTTTAATGAAGAAAATATTACAGGATTAATACGAAGGTGATAAACAAATGCTTCACATCACATGCAATGCAATACTCTATATATTGTGCAGATAAATGGCAGGACAGTTTAAATTAGTTATAAGTAACACAGGCAATCGTATTTCCTTCAGTTTACATGTATTTAGTTTATATTATCATGAAACTGCAAAAGTTTAGGTTTGTACTGTCATTGCAGAGTACAGTCAGTCACACGTCCAGTTCTGGAAAGAACAGCCTACAGGTGACATGGATAGCACCGACTTCAAACGCTGGCGATATTCAAATCCAGTAAGATTCTTCTCATTATTTAATATAACGAAAACCCAACAGCTTCAAATAGTTACCTCCACTTGATATCCCTTTCAGGAGCTGTCAACTTGAATCACGTCACATTGTACAAAAGTTCCATTGTAAACTCAAAGAAAGACAGCTCTTCCACAATCTCTATTCAAGGGCAAGTGCCCAAAATGCAGGTTATTGGCATTCCAGGAACTGTCCCCTGAACGCATAGGGCCCTAAAAGTGAAAAGAACTTGACAAAGACCTGACAGGCTGCAGGCAGCAGGCAGGGCTGTACACTGCCCCTGTGCCTCAGGGAACACTAAAACACCCAGAGGGGGCACACAGAAGCTAGGCCCAGTGCAGGATTACCAAATACGCAGAGTAGGCACCGGTATATGGGCCCCAAGTCATTTAATGTCACTGGCAGGGAAGGGGTTAACACTAGGGGGTGATCAAGGTGTTAACTGTGTTCCTTAGGTGTGTTTTAACTGTAGGGGGATGGGACTGTCTGGGACATGGGTCTTCAAACTATGGCCCTCCAGTTGTTCAGGAACTACAATTCCCATCATGCCTAGTCATGTCTGTGAATGTCAGCATTTTACAATGCCTCATGGGATGTGTAGTTTAGCAACAGCTGGAGGGCCGTAGTTTGAGGATCCCTGGTCTGGGAGGAAAGAGAGATCGAGAGATTGATGCAAGTGGTTAAACAAAAATATATCTATATATTTTTTTACATTGTTTGGCTGGCCAAAGACCAGACCACTTTTTGCGATTCAGCACTGCGTCACTTTAACTGACAATTGTGCGGTCGTGCGACGTGGCTCCCAAACATAATTGACGTCTTTTTTTCCCACAAATATAGCTTTCTTTTTGTGGTATTTGATCACCTCTGCGGTTTTAATTTTTTGCGCTATAAACAGAAAAAGAAAAAAACAAACATTATTTTTAACTTTTTGCTATAATAAATATCCCCCAAAAATATATATAAAAAAAATTTTTTTTCCTCAGTTTAGGCCGATATGTATTCCTCTACATATTTTTGGTTAAAAAAAAAAAAATCACAATAAGCGTATATTGATTGGTTTGTGCAAAAGTTATAGTGTCTACAAAATAGGGGATAGTTTGATGGCATTTTTATTATTATTTTTTTTTTTTACTTGTAATGGCGGCGGTCAGCGTTTTTTATCATGACTGCAACGTTATGGCGGACACGTCGGACAATTTTGACACATTTTTGGGACCATTGCCATTAATACAGCGATCAGTGCGAATAAAATTGCATTGATTACTGTAAAAATGTCACTGGCAGTGAAGAGGTTAACACTAGGGGGCAGTGAAGGGATTAATATGTATCCTAGGGAATGTTCTAACTGAAGGGGGGGATGGGACTGTGCAAGGAAACTAACAGATCGCTCTTCATACATTGCATGAACAGACGATCTGCTCCCGATTCTCCGTGTGCCCCGAGTGATCGCGGGAGCCCGGCGGTGATCGAGACTGCCGGGCACTTGAATCGGCTCGTTTATCCTACCGACGTAGCATAATGGCGATTCGTGCAGCCGAGCCATGCTGCCGTAGTAACACTGGTCGGCTAGCAGTTAAACTTTTTATTATTTTTTAACATTGTTTTCTTGTTTACTATTTTTTTAAACTTCCTGTGATGAGAGTAGTTTAGTGACATCACAGTGACACTATATTACTGTGTGGCGGGGGAAGGTGAGCAGGGATATATATATATATATATTTTTTTTTTTTTTTTACAGTGTGATTGCTATTACAGTAATGATCCCTGTAACAGCAATTGTTTGAACTGTCATGAATGACTTTCATTCATAACAGCTGTGCTTACTCTAGTGATGCTGTAATTAGCTAACAGCTATCACATTATAAAGGGTGCTGTGATTGGTCTAGGCATTGTGTGATAGCTGTCATTCATAACAGTTTTGATTACATTGTGCGCACACTGACAGTGGCTGGGTACTGTTAACAGAAATTCATTGTGTTTGGTGGACACAGCGGTCACAGGAGTGGCGCACTGCTCGCCCTGGGGCAACGTATATGTATGTTGCAAAGCCTGGTTTCGCTGCACACACTCAGTAAAAGAACTGTGGGCAGGACAGCAATTGGTTAAATATTCAGCAGCATCACAATGATTAAAAACATTAATTTAACCACACGGGCAAATAGGCTGTTCACTTTGCAAGATGCAGGGACATTTTCCACAAAGCTTAGTGACTGAGGTGAAGCTCTGCTGACTTCCAGTATCCAATCATGTTCAAGTAACAAATGCTGTTTATTTTGTAATTCATTTATGTAACCATAAGTTGCATTATACAAGCCAAAACAAGGGTACATCATCTGAACTAAAAAAACAGCTCAACAAATGAATACTGTTTTTTTAACTGTCCTTGCACATGATTGGATATTCTTTACAAAGTCAAATTTCACCACATTCACTAAACTCTGAGGAAAATTCCCTTGTGTAGTGCAACTAACTTCCCTTGCAAAATGAACACTGTATTTGCCTTTAGTAAATCAACTCCAAGAGGGGGAAAACACAAACTGTACTATACTATACCTTATCAAAAGACACAATACTCTATTTTTATCTACAAAACACTTTTAAGTTAAATAGTATTATTATTACTTAGCAAACAAAGATTTTGAGTATTTGCAGAATATCTTCAGGTAAAGAGAAAGGTGTGGAAAACTTTCATTATTTACAAAATTATTTTTTTCAGAGCCACAGTCGTACAAACAGGGATGGTTTTCTGGACTAATGTTGGTAGTCCAACACTTTCATATGTGCCCACTGCCCAGCAACACAACCAGCAACACAACCAGCAACACAACCAGCAACGCAACCAGCAACGCAACCAGCAACACAATTAGCAACACAACCAGCAACACGACCAGTTCCATGGTAAGCACCATTATAATATTCGCTTTCACCATGACACCTGGCTGCAGAATACAGGAGGAGGCAGCTACAACATCAGTTACCCTGCAAAAGGAGAGAGAGCAGCAGTGACCTGTAATGTATATAACAAGGCGCAGGCCGCCATGTCGACAATAAAAGCTGCATCCTAGTTGGCCACCCCGTGTGTGCCCAACCCCTCGCTATGTATCCCAGGCTTTACTTGCCCATTTGCGGGTCCGGGGCCGGAACCTCACAAATGTGCTTCTGGAAGAATAGTCAAACCATAGACACACCATAGACACACTCCTAAGGGCCGGTTCACACAGCGATGCGATGCGAGGCGACACGGCTCGCCTCGCCTCGCTCCCGCAAGTCGCCCCCATTCAGTACTATGGAACCATTCTGAGAGGAGCGACTCGAGTCGCTCCGACTCAGAAAAAAGGTTCCTGTACTACTTCTGGGCGACTTCGGGGGCGATTTGCATTGACTTCTATACAGAAGTCCTCTGCAAGTCGCCGCTGAGATCCCCGCAGGTCGCGGCGAGGCAAGTCGGAGACGCCTCGCCGCGCCTCGCTGTGTGAACCGGCCCTAAACCTTGTGGACAGCCCTCCCAGAAGAGTTGAAGCTGTTATACCTGCAAAGGGTGGGGCGGACCAACTCAATATTGAACCTTGGGTACTAAGACTGGGATCCCATTAAAGTTCATGTGTGTGTACAGGCAGGTGTCCCAATACTTTTGGTAATATAGTGTAGTGTAGTGACAGACAGAGACTTTTTTGTTTACAGTTCTGCGTTTTTAATTGTTATCCATTTTATGTTACAGACCCTGAATTTTCAAGCATTCCTGTTCTGTGTTGTCGTGGACATTCTTTCTTGGTACAATATGCTGGTAGTTTTCTTCAAAACAAAAGGAGCAGTGCCTTAAATGTACAGTCAATACAATATATCAATGGTGATTTATCAACGGCAAGATGACTGTAGTAATACAGGATGCTAGCAAGGCTTATACTGTAAAGTGTATTGTATCTGTACTGCAACAATTTTAAATAAAACACTGCTGTTTTGCCTCCATACCTGTTTTTCATTTGTAACAATTTTAAATAGGTATTGAAACCTAAATCAGAGAGAAGATGTATAAACAAATTGCTAAGAGAGGTGCACTGAAATCTTATCAATGGTAATCAATGATATTTGTTTATAACTATGCCAAGGTGGTTGTAATTTGCTTATGCTGAAAGAAGTATATGCTTTTCTAACGAGATGTGGATGTAATTATATTCATGCATGATTTAAAATAAATAAATAAATAGTGGTTTTGTGCTCATGAAATACAAAGGGAGATATTTGTCCACTTCTAGTATTGTAAATGCTTGATGCTTAAAGGAGAAATTCCCCCCACCAAAAAGGGCCGTTCTTCCCCCATCCCTGCCATATTTGACTTTTTTTTTTAGGAGCACGTACTTAGTTTTGACCAGTACCCCCTCTCCCACTTCCGCTCAGATTGCCTAGACAAACTGAGTAGGAGTTTGGCTCACCCCTCCCTGCCTGCAACCTTCTGGGATTCATCAAAAGTCCCAAGAGGCTGCAGGACCATTCACAGGGTGCAATGCGGCTCTCGCATGTGCAATGGGACAAAGAGTCATAGCAGCTTTCCCAGTTTTCCCACAATTAACATACCGGTGCCGGGGACCTGAAGACTGGTGAAGAACTGGCTCAGGTATGGACAACGCTGGATCCCTAGACAGATGACGCTGGATCGCTGGACAGGTGAGTGTTTATTAAAAGTCAGCGGCTGACTTTTCATTTTTGGAAACTTGGCCTTAGAACCTCTTTGAAGAGGCAGCTGTGAAAGCTGTATCCAAAAAAATCATATAGAGGGCAAAGGACTAGTCACAAGTATTTTTCCTGGTCTTCCTGCAACTGGTCTTTCCCCTAATACTGACTTAGTTTGATCAGCACTGTGTCTCAATGTGGTTTAGGCAAGGCTTTGCTTCCTTATAGAAGAGTTGCGCCCCAATGACTGGTGATCTGATGACTGATGAAGGACTTATCAATGCAGAAGTAAGAGAGGTGCAGAAGGCATAGATCCAGAGTTATCCAACACCAGCTAGCTCTGTGTTAAAGAACAAATGACCTCTTAAAATGTATCTATAGCCAAAACTCTTTTCATACTGAAATGAAGGAGACACAACTCCTGCCAGATTTTAGTGCTACCCAGGTCTTGTTAGAGAGAGTTTCCTTCATTTTCTATTCTAGGGAAACCTTTCACCAAACAGGAAATGAGGGCAAATTTGCAACAGGGATACAGACAATAATAAAAGCATAAAAAGCTACCAAAGGTTCTAGCATAATGCTACTTAGTTAAAAAAAAGCACTTCTGTGTAGCCATTGGAGAGTTTATTTCACATCCTATCTGGTTGTCCTTGGGACAGTGAGTAAATGTTCTCTCTTTAATAATTGAGCCCTGAATAGGAATTAAACTCTGGGGGTTGGGGAATTTTTAATTTCTCCCCACTTTAAAACATTTTTTTATCTAAAATCTGTTTACAAAAACTTTTAGATGTATTGTCAGGGCCATCTTTAATTTTGATTGGACCCTGGGCAAACATTTTCTTGGGCCCCTCCTCCATGCAGTTTAGACTCGCTAGACTCAAAATCCGTTTACTGAATCAGATCAGGCAGCAATTGGTTGCCAGAGGTTACAGTGTATCATTACCGCTCACTGACTGGTTGTTAGAGGTTACAGTAGACATTACGGCTCACTGATTAGTTGCTAGAGGTTACAGCACATGATTTCTGCTTGTTGATTGGTTGTTAGTGGTTACTGTACATTAGGGATGAGCTTCGAGCTCGAGTCAAGCTCATGTTCGACTCGAACATTGCCTGTTCGCCTGTTCAGCGAACAGTGAACAATTTGGGCTGTTTGCGGCAAATTCGAAAAGCCGAACCACCCTGTACAAGTCTATGGGAGAAATCTAAAGTGCTAATTTTAAAGGCTAATATGCAAGTTACTGTCCTAAAAAGTGTTTGGGGACCTGGGTCCTGCCCCAGGGGACATGGATCAATGCAAAAAAAAAGTTTTAAAAACGGCCATTTTTTCAGGAGCAGTGATTTTAATAATGATAAAAGTGAAACAATATAAGTGTAATATTCCTTTAAATTTCGTACCTGGGGGGTGTCTATAGTATGCCTGTGAAGGGGCGCATTTTCCCCAAGCTTAGAACTGTCCCTGTACAAAGTGTCATTTCTGCAGGAAAAAAGTCTTTTAAAATCACTTGCGGCATAATACAGAGAACACTCAATGAGTGTTCTCTGTATTACGGGAGCCGACAATTCATTCATTGATAAAAAAAACGAAATAAAAAAAAAGTGTGGGGTTCCCCTAAATTCAATTACCAGGCTCTTCAGGTCTGGTATGGATATTAAGGGGAACCCCGTGTCAAATTTAAAAAAAAATTGACGTGGCCCTAAATATCCATACCCGACCCTTTATCCGAGCACGCAACCCGGCAGGCCGCAGGAAAAGAGGGGGGACGAGAGAGCGCCCCCCCCCCCCCTCCTGAACCGTACCAGGCCACATGCCCTCAACATTGGGAGGATGCAGTTTCCGTTACATCAGAGGGGGCGGGGTCACCCATGCGTCATTGGGGAACTCCTGGCTTCCCTTGCTAGCGTCAGAGGGGGTGGGTTCAGGTGATGGGTTGTTTCCATGCTTAAAAGTCCCATTTTGGTTACTTAATTAGTACCCTTCCCTATTTCACAGAATGGACGTAGCTCTGCCTATGTAAACAAGGCAGAGCTCTGTCCTGTAATCTTGTTTCCCTGCAAAGCAGGGAATAAAACTCAGCACATCCCTTAATGAAAGCAGCAAATAATACACACAAAAACACTGGTTAGGTACAAATTTAACCCTTTGATTGTCCTAGATGTTTAACCCCTTCCCAGCCAGTGTCATTAGTACAGTGACAGTGCACATTTTTTAGCACTGGTCACTGTATTAGGCTGGGTTCAAACTATTGTGAATTAAATGTGTTTTTTTCCACATCCAATTTGCATGTCAGGAGCCTGTGACTGACTCTGGAGCCAGTTCACACATCTCCACGACAGCTGCAGAGCGAATTGCACATGAGTCCTGGTCTATTTCAGGTCCAAATTCAGCCAAAAAATGTAAACCGAAATCGGACCTGAAACAATGAACAGGGACTCACCAGACCCCTCCTGTGAGCTGTGCCACAGGAAGATGTGAACCCTGCCTTAGTGTTCTGGTTTCCACAGTGATAAAAAGTTTCAGTTAGTGTCTAATTGTCCACCGCAATATTGCAGTCTTGCTATAGGTCGCTGCTTCGCCACCATTACTAGCATAAAAAAATAAATAAATAACAATTCCAGTATATATCCCATAGTTTGTACAGTAGATGCTATAATCCAAACAATATGCGCTCATTGGGATTTTTTTTGCCAAAAATATGTAGCACAATACATATTGGCCTAAATTTATGAAGAAAATAGATTTTTTTAAATTTTATATGGATATGTTTTATAGCAGAAAGTAAAAAAAAATGTTTTTTGTTTCAAAATTGTTTTTTTGTTGTTGTTTATAGCACAAAAAAACACAGTGGTGATCAAATAACAGCAAAAGAATTTGTGGGGAAAAAAAACGACATACATTTAATTTACCGTATTTATCGGCGTATAACACGCACTTTTTTCCCCTTAAAATAAGGGGAAAATCGAGAGTGCGTGTTATACCCCGATCCCCCGGAGATCTTCACTGACTGTGAGCGGAGTGGAGCGATCACCGCCGAGATACACATAGCCGAGTGTACTCGGTTTTTCTCGGCTCCGCTCAGTCACGGCCAGTCCCGCCATTGTACCTGTGTTATGTCCATCATAGGGCGGGACTGGGCTTGACTGTGAGCGGAGCCGAGAACAGCCAGGTATACTTGGCTATGTGTATCTCGGCTCCGCCCAGTCCCTGTGATTTTGGCAGCATTTGCTCCGCTCCGCCCAGTCTCGGTGGCGCCAATTTTCAATCGTCCAAGCGATGGACACTGGGGGCAAGGCTGCACTGGGACAAGGCTGCACTGACAAGGCTGCACTGGACACTGATAAGGCTGCATTGATGGGCATTTAAATGTAAGTTTTTTTTCCCTTAAACCTACCCTCCTAAAAGTTTTTTTCCTTAAAATTACCTCCTAAACTTGGGGTGCGTGTTATACACCTGCGCGTGTTATACGCCGATAAATACGGTGTGTACAGCATTGCATGACCTCGCAATTGTCAGTTAAAGTAACGCAGGGCCATATAGCAAAGAATGACCTGGTCATAAAGGGGGTAAATCTTTCGGAGGTCTAGTGAATGCTTATGTGTTGGTGAATCCTTTGGGTCCAGAAAATCTGTTCATTCTGCTCGCTGCTTATCTTCTTCAGTGGTTTCTGCAACAGAGGAAACTGAACATTTCCAACTTATCAGAACCTTATTTCTTCTATTTATTTTTGCCTGAATATATAGCAAATGCACGCATTTACTTAGGTTTAGTCTTCTTTATTATAGAATATCAGTAATATATCCTCCCAGGACACCAAGGAGACCATGTGGGCGCAATGCACCATGGCGCTATTAGGTGGGGGAATATGGAGCAGACGTGCTATTTAAATCACACCTCCCCACCATTTGGCGTCCCGGCACTGGTGTTTGTGTTTTCCCATCAGCGTCAACAACACATGGATGGGAATATTCCTAGCTTGATGGGCGGCAGCCTCCCCTCTAGCAGGTATGCTCCCTTTCCCTAATTATTGCACCTGTCTAATGCTGGGAGGAGCCTGCTGACCACTCTGTGTACATATAGTGTTCCCATTCACTGTCAGCCTTTCCACCAGGCAGCATGTCCTGTCTCTCACTGCACTACCATGGACCACATACAATATATTTTTCACCACTACATCAGGTAATTAATTGCTCACCTTTTGCCGCATACACACGATTGGATTATCCGGCAGACTTGGCCCGGCGGACCAGAGTCTGCCGGACAATCCGCCCGTCTGTGTGCTAGTCCGCCGGAATTTTGAAATGAAAGGACTTGCCCACACATGGAGAAAAGTCGGTTAATTTTGAACGTGGCTCCAGGTAGACGGAACTAGGGAAGGAAGTGAATGTCACTGCCTCTATCAGCGAGATTGACACCTCACTAGCCCTGTCACCTGGTATGGACTTAAAGGGGAAGTCCTACGCCGAAAAAACGGCATGGGGGTCCCTCTGAATTCCATAGCAGATCCTTATCAGAGGACGCAGCCCGGCCGGTCAGGAAAGGGGATGGGGACGAGAGCGAGCGCCCCCCCCCCCCTCCTGAGCCATACCAGAACGCGTGCCTTCAACATGGGGGGGTGCTTTGGGGAAGGGGGGGCCTGTGGCCCCCCACCCCAAAGCACCTTGTCCCCATGTTGATGAGGACAAGGGCCTCTTCCCGACAACCCTGTCCGTTGGTTGTCGGGGTCTGCGGACTGGGGGCTTATCAGAATCCAGGAGCCCCCAGGTGAATGGGTAGGGGTACATCGTGCCCCATACTCATTCACATAGGGTGGGGGCTGGTATCTGGGGGCCCCCTTATTAAAGAGGGCTCCCAGATTCTGATAAGCCCCCCGCCAGCAGACCACGACAACTAATGGCCAGGGTTGTCGGGAAGAGGCCCTTGTCCTCATTAACATGGTGACAAGGTGCTTTTGGGTGGGGGGCGCTGGGCCCCCCTTCCCTTAAGCACCCCCCCATGTTGAGGGCACGTGGCCTGGTATGGCTCAGGAGGGGGGGCGCTTGCTCGTCCCCACCCCATTTCTTGACCGGCCAGGCTGCGTGCTTGGATAAGGGTCTGCTATGGACTTTGGGGAGACCCCATGCCGTTTTTTTGGTGTAGGGCTTCCCCTTTAAGTCCAAACCAGGTGACAAGGCTAGCGAGGTGTCAATCTTGCAGTTGGAGGCAGCGACATTGACTTCCTTCACTAGTTCCATCTACCTGAAGCCACGTTCAAAATGAACGGACTTTACTCCGTGTGTGGGCAAGTCCGTTCATTTCAAAAGTCTGGCGGACCTCCGCTGCAAAGTCAGACGGGTTGTCCATCGTAAAAATAAAAAAGTTGTATATTTACTTTAATTCTTTGCTGTTGTACTTGTAGAATATCAGTCATTTTCACATTGTCATGCTGCTTAAATAGTCCTTCATAGTTGCCCTTTAAGTATCAAAGAACTAAACTTAAAGGGTTTGCTTTCTGTTTTTGTTATCATTGTCAGAGAAAAGGTCAGCTTAAAAGGATGTATATGATTGCTAAACACATTTCTGGCTCCCAGACCTGTATTGTCATGAGTCAAGGTGAGACTATTGTCTTAGATAGTTTCCTCTAGATCTATCGACCGCATACTGCTTTAAAACTAAGTTCACTCTTTTAGCATGTTACACACTACACCCGTATTTAAGATGTAACATGTATCAAGCTCCTGAACCTCCTCTCGCACCAGCCAATCCCCCTCCCTCTGTGACAGCAGGTGGGGTTTCTTCTCCTCTGCACTCACTATCACATTTCAAAATCGGAGTGGCTGTGGGGGGCGCTCTCCTAGGTAATTGATACTACTTCAAGCTTTCTAACAGAATGAAGACCTCTTGGACCTCCTTTAAAGAAAGGGAGCCTTGACTACTGGAAGCATGGCTGCACTGTGGGCAGTGGTGGCTGGTGCTCCAAATTTTTGGGGTGTGCAGACAAACTGAAAGAAAACATCAATTGCAGCCTCACTGTGTTCATCAAATGCAGCACAGTGGTGTAGTGGTTAGCACTTTCACCTAGCAGCAATAGGTTTGCTGGTTCAAATCCCAACCACAACACCATCTGCCTGGAGTTTGCATGTTCTCCCTGTGCCTGTGTGGGTTTCCTCCCACACTCCAAAGACTTGCTGGTAGGTTAATTAGACCTTGTCTAAAAAAATTGGCCTTAATATGTGTGTATGTGTATGTCAATGTTGTATGTGTTTGTAAGCATGTCAGGACCTTACAGGGTAAAGGACCACGCAAAGCTGCAGATGGTGGCAAGAAAGCGCCCTGAGGTGATTCAGTTTGTATAGGTAGCGCTGTACAAGTCACTCATTCATTCAGCCATTGTACCATCAAATGCCTATTTGGGGAGAAAGGTATTGCTTTATTAGTTGGTCATAAATGAGCCTATGCTTCTCAGTAGTCAAGCACTTAGGTGTAAAGGTAAGAAGGCTGGGGAATTTGTCTGCAGGAGCCTGACATTGCACCTGCAATTCTCCGTTTGTAGGTGCACTGCTTTGTAGACTCCATGGTCAAAAAAAATCAAAAATTTGTGTATTTATAATTTTTTCCCAAAAGGTGAACTTTAAACCTTAAACCATGCTACTGATGCAGCATGCCACCCATGCCTATATTCACTCCTTATCCTGTAAAATCATCTAAAGTGAGGGCCTCTGTTGTGGTTCCTTGCCTTACTTGATACCTTGTTGCTGCTTTTGTGTAGTGCCTTCCCATATTTTTGCTCTATATTATCAATATCTGTACAATCTTAAGTGTACTGCTTCTCATCTGTGCTTTA
The DNA here is from genome assembly GCF_037356315.1 of Lithobates pipiens. Classification (NCBI taxonomy): domain Eukaryota; kingdom Metazoa; phylum Chordata; class Amphibia; order Anura; family Ranidae; genus Lithobates; species Lithobates pipiens. The sequence continues at coordinate 255,329,629 of NW_027507785.1, forward strand.
CTCCGTTTTCTCTCATTCCACTTATTTGCTTTTTTTTTTTTTTTTTTTTATGAAATCACAATACAGACTCTTCTCACCTGCATGAGCACAGAATCATAAAACTTCTTACCAATTCTACCACTAAATGTCTTTTTTCCTACCATTAATCCAGTCCTAAAGCACTTTAGTTTCTCCCCAGTGTTAGCTGGGCTTTCCACTCATGATCAGAATGGTGTTCTGGCTATTAACTCTCATTGATAATATCTAAAAGTGGCATCATACTGCAGCAAAGGCTCCACCAACCCGCAACAGATCCTACTAAAGATAGTAGGAAGACAGATAGGGACAACATGCTGAATTCTTCTGAGCCACCATTGGTCTATGACTCACTGCTTGGGATAGATACTAAATAGGTGTTATGGGATCAGATTCTCACTCTAACACACCTGCTTTCTGTTCCTGCGAACACTGTCTTTATGCCCAAGTGTACGCGGCTGAAGTTCAGCATCTGAGAAAAGGCTTACTAGAAGTAGAGAAGATCCTACAAGAACTGTTGCATCCTTTGAATCAACATGCAGACAGAATAATCATGGACTAAAGTAATTAAATTTGTACTTGTATGTTACTTGTTACAGCGCCCCTACCTCTCCAGTTTTCGACCTTGGCTTTGTATCTGCCATCTTTTGTTTGCTGACTATCCTGACCTTCAACCTGTCCCAATTTCTGAGATTGTCTCTTGGTTCTGTACTAGACTCTTGTTCATTTCCTGGTCCATTCTATCTGCACAGGTGTATCTGAAGACCTCAACCTGAGAACAGAGGTCCATCATGTAGACCACACAGAATGTTCAACAATCCTGGCCACATTTTTTTTATGAAAGTGCATCACCCTCCTTGTTAGAGCAGATTGCTTGGTAAATTTACTTTGGCTACTCTGTAATCAGTAGAGCAAGGGTTGGTTGTTCTAGCCTGCTCAGTATTACACAGGTTGATACAATTTCTTCCCCCTGCCTTCTGGAAGGTTCTAGAAGAAGTTCAGTGGGAAGAAAAAAAGAGGGCAGTTTGAATGAATATATATATATATATATATATATATTTTAATACAAACGTTTTATTGAAGAAATTCAACCAGTACATTAAAAGAGATACAGCAGAAATGGTATAGCAGGTATATAGTATAGAATACACATACCGGTAGGAACAACACAAGTACAGAGTATAATAAGTGATGGCAGTCGGGTGGGAGTCCAGTGAGGAGAGTGTAGGAAGAGGAAAGTCTCTCCCCAGCTTAAGGAGCAAGGTATCCCGCCACTCGACGTCCACCTGTAAAAAAATCTCAAATACCTGCAATCCTTAGGCTAGTACAACAAACATAACAAAAATAACTAAAACACATAAATAGAAAACCAAGGGAGCTACGGGTAAATCTGTAAGGAGGTACATGTAAAGGAGGATCATGACACAGAGGAATCCACCCATGAAAGAGGGAGAGGGGTGGTCATGGGCCAGGGGGCCAGGATTTCCATTTCAGCTCATATGTGGGTATTGTGTCCATTTTAGTGTGAAACACCTTTTCCATTAGTTGGATGGCTGCCATGAGTTTAAGGATTTTGTCCCATGGGACCCCTGGGGTGCGCCAAAACAGAGCGATGGCCCAATGTACCACGCTAAATAAAGTATGGGCAAGTTTTTGTTCGGGGGGAGTGGCTCCGGGGATCCCCGCAAAGAATAGGCGCATCTAGTAAATGAGGGTGGTCGAAATCCCCGTGATATCGGCCACCCTCTCCGTCACCCATTGCCACAAGACCCTCAATGAGGGGCAGCTCCAAAAAATTTGCAAATGTGTACCTAATTTGAATATTTATGGGGACCCAGCCAATCCCACGAGAGGTGTGTCGAAAACGTGTCTGGAGAGCCCATAAATATCGGGGCACTAGAGCAGGTGATCTTTTGATCCTGGGTGAGCCTGCCAGGGCAGTACTCTGTCTGAGGGGCTCTGCCCCTCTGCACAGTCTTCTGGAGACTATGCTGTAAGTTCATCAAGGTACCAGTCATGGCTTTGACTGTGGGGCATAAAGTCTGGTGTTTCCTGTGGTTTTGGTCTGGAGAAGCACTCCGGAGGATACCAGGAGAAGGCTGGATGGAAGAGGCTCCAGTGGTTGCGGTATCATTAATCTGTATCTCCCTCACTAGAAAAGGATATCAGAAGATGGCATCTGATGATCCCAAGGCCTGTGAGTATTGACCTATATCCTATGCCCCAGAGATTGTCTGTAGTCCCCAGGTTATACAGAAGCAAGCTTTAACATCTCTCCTAGCATGTAGAGACTTTGTGGAAGTCCTCTGCCAGGATTGTGAAAAAGAGTCATGTTGCTACAGTTCCCTTGGGTATCCCATGCTACCCTCTCATACATATCCAAGTTACTTCAGCAGGTTGTGTGGGCTCTAGTGGGGATATGGGACCAACTAATACCAGCGGCTTCTGCCAGGGTAGCACTGCAAAAGTAGTAGGAGAAGGCTAGAACAACCATCAGCTTTTTGTTTCTGTCCCTGTTGCAGACATTCCCTTCCCTCCTGTCTACTGAAACCATTGTCACCATAACAGCAATTGAGTCCAATATCAGTAAAAATAAGATAAGAGTTCTAATCCTTTTCCACTTTATTCCAAAAATCTTTGGCTTGGACTTACAGTATACTGTGTCAGTTTTCAGGTATTACACTTGTTCTATAGCTAGAAAGTCTAAATAATATATTCCTAAAAAGCACAGGAACCTCCCTAAAAGGTTTGAGACATAACTAATTGCTGGGAAGTTTGCCCAAATATATTGTTAGCTATAGAAACATGTTGAAACAAGGTTCAGTGACAAGTTTAAGTAGAACAAATGTCTAGTCTATGGGAATGTTCTTGGCAGATCTGTTTTGTTTGTAGGTAGATTTTCCACCTTCTAGAGTTACATTCCACAACGTACATTTACTGGTTGAAAGAAGAGGACAATGACTCGGCAAACTCTGTATTGAATGTAAACACAAACTATGCAAAGACGTGACTCTGCTTTGCAAGTACAATAGGAAGGTGTATACCGTGAGATTAACCCTGTTTTGGGTGAATCCATGCCTCACCATTATTGGTGACTGATGAAACAAGAAAAACATGTCAGGGTACTTTCTATTACATTAGATACTGAACCTTGGGAGTTACTCTGCCTACCACAGTTTAATACAAAGGTAATCAATCCACCTTCATAAAACAAAGCACAATCTATACAATAACTAACTTCCTCTGCCTCTGCTATCAGTGAATGAACATATAAATTAGGAAAGCATAAACAGAATAATACATTGTAACTAACTATACAAATTAACTAGATACATGAATAAAGTGGGATAACCAATTGTACATAATACATTTTTTTTAAATAACAAAAGAAAAAAAATATATATCTATGGGGATTGTGTGTAGATTATGTCAATTAAAGAGGAAGTAAACCCTGATGAGTTTACTTCCTCTTTCAATCCCTGCAAAGGCAAAGCATAATGGACTACTATGCATCGCATAGTAGCCCATTATGTGTCACTTACCTGACACAGGAGCCAGCGAAGTCACCGCTGTCCCCTGTAGTTCCGAGCATCCATCTTCTTGGTGGGTCTCCGTGGGTCTCGCTGCTCCGGCGAATCACAGCACCGGACCATGACGTCACTCCCGCGCATGCATACGGGAGCCGAGACGCGCGGCATTGCGCGGCATCTTCGTCATCGACGATGCCACGCTCAGTGCGCGGTGCCCGTCTTCGGGCAAAAATCTCATAAACCGTATAGGTTTGGGAGATATTTCTTGGACCTACAGGTAAGCCTTAATCTAGGCTTACCTGTAGGTCAAAGTGGTTTGTAAGGGTTTACAACCACTTTAATAATAGCACAAAACTTGCACAGGCTGAGTAGTGTTTTACACTGTAAAACCAATCGACATAATATATATATATATTTATGTATGTATGTGTAACCTAGCTAGGAACCATATCTAAAAAGAAATTCACAAAGATCATTAAAACCTTAGCACTGTATTATAATGGACAGCACCCCCCCCCATCTTTTTGGGGACCAGTGACAACAATACAGTGATCACAAATGACATTGGCTGGGAAGGGGTTAACATTAGGGGTGATCAAAGGGTTAAATGTGTTCCCTGGGAGTGCTTTCTAACTGTGGGTGGGGGGGTCGTTTGACTGGGGGAATGTAAAGATCCGTGTTACTGCTTAGCAGAAACTCAACTCGGCGGGTCTCGGCGGACAACAGGTCCACTAGACCTGCTTATTGGCTCCTGCTGTGACCTGGTTAAAAAGAAAAAGACCTACAGGTACGTGATTTTGTGCTGAAGGGCTGCCCTGACGCTGTATATATGTTTGGGACGGTCCAGAAGCTGATATAATATTGGGGAATGGCACACAAAACTGCTGCTTATATAATTTACTTCTAATATCACACGCTGGTCCACCATTCATCCCCATCTCTTCTCTCTAGATCATCAATCCAGCATCCAGTATTTGTCAATGACCACACTATAATAAATATGTACATGATGCCCTAATACTGTACACAGGGAATTCAGAATAACATAATCTGCAGCTGACACACATTGTCTGTACGTTCTCTTCTAAATCTCTTTTCATCTGTTTCAGCCACATATGGACAGACAGGGACTGCACGGGCTCCTCTGCTCAGCTGTGGGTGGGACTGGACTGGTGGAGGAGATGACATTATGTTCAGGCGGGCAGCATGCTGCGCTCGTGCTCAGCACCTCATTGACTGTCACAGCACCAGTGGCACTCAGAGACTCAAGACAGTGAGTCTACCGCCGGCCCGGCGAACTGATGTTGATGACCCATCTGGGCCGGCTAGGCTAGGGGGCAGTGCTCCCTAGGTGGCTGCCTAGTTCACCGAATGGGAGCGCTGGCCCTGATGGTCAGCAGTGGTCTCCAAACATTAGTCTGCGGGCCAGATGCGGCCCTTTTCTTACCTTTACCTGGCCCTCAAGGCAATATTCCTCACCTTAAAAATGAGGCAAAATTCCTCCCACTGATACCAATGATGGGGCCTGTTTGCTCCACTGATACCAATGATGGGGCCTGTTCCCCTCACTGATACCAATGACGGGGCCCTGTTCCTCAAACTGATACCAATGACGGGGCACTATTTCTCCTCTTCTGACCATTTTGTTTATTTAATTCCTACTGACAACTAAGCCTAAGGAGTTGTTTATGTCCACTGATGCTGGGGCATTTTCTACTTCCACAGGCCGCAGTTTGGTCCACCTTAATTCTAAAGGACAGTAAACTTGGAAAGTTTGGAGACTCCTGATGTACAAAGACTAGATACTATAATAACAAATAATGGCGCATGATGCAGTTAAAATGAAACATAATAAAGGAGCCACTAGATCACAAGTGCTTCAAACCCAAGAAGCGCTAGGCCACAGATAAAGTTATACACAAAGGTACACAAGCCATCTGAAATATTAACACAATGAAAAATAGTTTCTAATGGGCTATGGATTATAAACCTCCATTGATAATTCTAGGAGGCAATATCAGTGGTAATTGTTTGCCAGAACTGAACATTTTACACACCTTGGTGCACATCAAACCCTTTGATTTTCAACATAGTTCATCTGGACTTATAATACGTAGGGATCTGCTGCCTTTTACTATTTGACTTTGTAAATATATTATGTATGCACTTCCTGTCCCTATGTTGCTGGCTTTGAAACCCTGGAAGGAGGAAGTATAGGGAGTGAAAATATCAGACATATGTCTCGTCCATGCTGCTAAACCCTATGCCAAAAGGGACTATAATGCAAGCATTCCTGTGATCTAATAGTTTCACCGCAGCTGCTGGATGTACAGTATATCTAAATACTTGTGACAGAGTATCTCTGCCCTGTCCTTGTTATTATTTCACAAACATAGTGCCAGATACTGTACAGTAGCACAGACCTAGCTACTGTATGTGTAGTGGTCACCTTCCAGTATATTGGTACGGTAGGTGAACCTGTTTAGTGCAATATAGTTTATGTGGAGCTCCTGTTACTATGGTTAACCCTGTCCCATCTGGTCTGGGATTCTATAGATAGATAGTTTTAATTTAGGGCTCAAAAAACGCATACGCAAGAGCCAGTCTAGACAACTGATGGCCACTTTGGAATCATTAGCTTAGAAGTCCAATTGAATGTCAGATTATAAACTATTAGGGAGGGACTAAAATATAGAGTATATAGGCTGACTTTGAGTTCCAGTGCCACATTACAGTTTCTGCCAGTGAGAAGCTCTGTTCCAGGCTGGTTGGACAACAGTTGGAGGATCGTCCCATGATTGCAAATCTTGTTTTCAGGTATCTCACACAAAGATAGACATCACATCATCCTTAGGGAACCCTGCAACTAGACTTTACTGCAGGATCTGAAGGTATCTCTATAAATAATTGTTTAGGTACTCACTTTTGTTGCCAGCGGTTTAGACCTTAATGGCTGTGTGTTGAGTTATTTTGAGGGGACAGCAAATTTACACTGTTATACAAGCTGTACACTCACTACTTTACATTGTAGCAAAGTGTAATTTCTTCAGTGTTGTCACATGAAAAGATATAATAAAATATTTACAAAAATGTGAGGGGTGTACTCACTTTTGTGGGATACTGTATATCAGTATGTGCTGGACCCCGCGCTTCCTTTTTGACCCCTCCCACTTGGTTAAAATGGATGTGGTTTCAGTGAAATGGTGGGCATGTCTTAAATGGTGTGGCTCTAAGGGGATGTGGTTACCATCTGAGATGAACAAGGAATGGAGGGAGAGGGAGGGAGAGATAGAGGGACAGCAGGCCCAGATCCTACACAACAATAGAAATATGTGTAAATATACTCCAACCACCTGGTATTAGCACTTCAATAATTGAAGCACATTATTTGTATTATTACATTGTAATATAAAATTAAATCATTCAACTCACCATGATGCAGAATCAGTGGGAGCCCTGAGCATGTCACCTACCATGTCGTCTGCTACCAGATACCAACAGGTTTCTCCAGCAGAGTCCATCCTTACATCAGGTGCCCCAGCAGAGTCCATCTACATCAGGTGTCCCCAGCAAAGTCCGCCCTTACATCAGGTGCCCCCAGCAATGTCCGTCCTTACATCAGGTGCCCCTAGAAGAATCCGCCCTTACATCAGGGGCCCCAGCAGAGTCCATCTTTACATCAGGTGCCCCAGCAGAGTCCGTCCTCACATCAGGTGCCCCCAATAGAGTCCTTCCTTACATTAGGTGCCCCCAGCAGAGTCCCTCCTTGCATGGGGTGCTCCCAATGGAGTCCCTTCATACATCAGGTTCCCCCAACGGAGTCCCTCCTTACATCAGGTGCCCCCAGCGGAGTTCGTCCTTACATCAGGTCCCCCCAGCGGAGTTTGTCCTTACATCAGGTGCCCCCAGCGGAGTTCGTCCTCACATCAGGTGCCCCCAGCAGAGTCCCTCCTTACAGCAGGTGCCCCAAGAAGAGTCCTTCCTAACATCAGGCACCTCCAGCAGAGTCCCTCCTTGCATCAGGTGCCCCCAGCAGTGGAGTCTCTCCTTACATCTGCGTCCCTATCAGAGGAGTCCCTCTGTACATCTGCGTTCCCATCAGCGTAGTCCTTCCTTACATCTGTGTCCCTGTCAGTGGAGTCCCTCCTTACATCTGTGTCTCCATTAGCGGAGCCCCTCCTTACATCTGTGTCCCCATAAGCAGAGCCCCTCCTTACATCTGTGTCCCCATAAGCAGAGCCCCTCACATCTGTGTCCCCATCAGCGGAGTCCCTCCTTACATCTGTGTCCCCATCAGCGGAGACCTCCTTACATCTGTGTCCCCATCAGCAGAGTTCCTCCTTACATCTGTGTCCCCGTCCGTTGAGTCCCTCCTTACATCTGTGTCCCTATCAGCAGAGCAGAGTACTCCTTACATCTGTGTTCCCGTGAGCAGAGTCCATCCTTACATCTGTGTCCCCATCGGTAGAGCAGGGTCCTCCTCACATCTGTGTTCCCATCAGCAGAGCAACAGGGTCCTCCTCCCATCTGTTTCCCTGGCAGCACAGCCCTCCTTCATGCCACGTCCGTCTCTCCCCTTCTGCAGCAGCTGATTCCTGGCTTTCTCTGTGTGTTCAGTGGAGAGGGGAGGATCATCTTAGCGGTGGCCATCATTTTGTAGCCCGCCGGAAGTGACTTTATTCTTACACTGAGAATAAAGCGCCCAGCCATAGTAATTCACTACAGGGACCAGGCAGAAGCTGTTCGGCATGATGGATTGTGCCACAAAGCAGCTCTAAACCCCGCCAATGAAGCGCTGTGTCTGTAATCTTGTGATTGCATAGACGTGGCGCTTCCCATAGGGCACTGTGTCTGGCGCCAAACACAGTGCACTTAAGGACTTTTTTTTATATTTAAAGGGTCATGGGGGGCTTTTTTTGTGACTGCCTGGGGGAGGGAGGGCGCGGCGCCTGGGCACCCCCTATGAACGGGCCGCCACTGCATATGTGAACCAATATCCACACCAAAAAGTAAATTCGGAATTGTTGACTCAACAATCACATTAAACAAATAAAAAATGTAAAAAATCAGAGGGCGGCACATTGGTATATATATATATGCCTGTCTAACTTTTTGATCTACTAACCTGGTACTGCCATACTAAATATAATGTAATTCAAAGTGCCAGTTGCACCATGTAGAACCTTTTAAGGAACATTTTCGGGCGGGTGCCCAGTTGTTATGTCTGCCATGTCCCAATGTATTTAATTGCACATTGGTAACTTTTATAAGAAAGTTCTTGGCAGATGCCCACCACTTGAGACATTTGCACACTCCCCTTTGGATATCCTATCATTTTTTTGAACTATTTAATGATTGAACTTCCCAAGCTAGCTTAGTTTTGGACCCTTTTACTTTCATATGCCCTAAACTGCACTTTAGATGTCTATGTTTTCAGCTCAGTGTTAGATTCTTTATATTGTCAATGAGGTTGATGTGGGGGTGGGACGTATCAGTGATGTTGGATATTTTAATGCTGACTATAGTTTTTAAAAGATATTTCCTGAGTTCTAAATGCCCAAACGTTCCACATCCCTAAAATCTATAAAAATAAATAAATATATATAGTAAGTAAATAGGTATAAAAAGTTTCAAATATTTAATATACAAATAGTTAAAACATGGAAGTTAAAACTCAATGGCTGATGTGGTATAACACTCTCACTTATCTAGACATACATATACAGTAGACATATGCACACTAAAATATTTTGTTTCGGAATTCCGATTTTTGTCCGAAAAATTTATTTAGTTACTCCCGAAATTTGTTTTTATTTATTTAGTTAAAAAGGTATTTGTACGAAAATCCAAATTAATTGAAGTCGAATCTGTCAATTGAAGGCTTATGGTGTCTGTCGAATGTTCTAAGAAGAGTCAATGAAGAAGCTAAACTGTACGATGCCACGATTGTACATTTCTGGACAAATGCTCCGCCCACAAGCTATAGTAGAATGATGTTTTGACTAGTAATAATTATAAATATTGTAGCGATGACACTTTGGCCAAAGTGTCTGTCATGTACAAATTTCGTTTTTGCCTCAGAGCAGTAAAAGGAGTTCTGAAGGTTAATTGTGTAGGTTTAACTTTGACATCAGTTTGGCTGGGCTGTGTTAGAGTTCTGCCTGGTCATGTGTACAGTTAGGTGCGTATGACAGGCTCAGAACCAGGCCTGGTTGGACATTTTGGGTATCAGCTTTCCCGGAGCCAACCAGTGGGTGTGCCGGGCCCCGCTGAGGAGTCTGGGGAAGGGTACTTAAGATGTTGAAGTCACGTGTTCTAGGTTCGTTCGTGAGGCCTTAGCGGTCTGTTCCTGATTCTGGACCGGGGTAGCCCAGAGAGGGGTCCTGGTCACGGGAGCGTTCGTCGCTCCGCAACATGCTTTGGTTGGCTAACCCCCAATAGACCCATCTGGTCTGGGGTAGGGATCCGTCTGTTCCCGAGTCTCGGAACCGGCTGATCCGAGGTGCAGTAACTGAGGGAGGATTCAAGGTGTCTGGGTGGGCTCTCGGCTTGGCACCTCAGCTCGTGTAAGCGACTGGGGGAGGACTCTTCGGAGGAGGGCCAACAAGCTGGCATTCTGAGAGGTGCCTGATTGCTGAGCTGTGAAGGACACTGATGAATTCATGCTTTTTCTAGTACTGTCAAGGAGACAGAGAACGTTCCAGGTACTGAGGAAAAGGGTTCCTGTTCACTTCTGTTACCAGTTACTCAAGGTCAACGATTTCACAAGTTCTGGATCAAAGTGCTGACTGCCATAATCTCTGGCTAGAGATTTGTTCAGCCTTGAAGCGCCCAGCTGCGAGTGACTACTCTCTGGGTGGTATTAGAGACTTTCTGATAGTAACAGTTCAAGATGCCTGAGTTTCTTTACCCTTGCACTCTGTTCCCATATGGGACTGTGCTGTTGGATGCTACCCCTGCAAATAAAAACCTTTTCTAAAGGACTTTTATGGTGTCAGCATCCAAAGTTGTTGGGTACTCACTCTGGGAACCCCTAAACATGGAAGAACCAGCCAAGTACAGGTAACAGGTAAGCCAAAAAGTTAAGGCCGTCCTGCCAAGGGTTATGGCCGCTACATTATTAATTATTATTACTAGTCAAACAACATTAGACAACTAATCTTCTATAGCCTAGGGCAGAGCATTTGACCGTAAATGTTCACTTGCCGCGATTGTATGTTAATAGTTGCTTCGTCAAATCTTGTCTCTATAATGTCGAATCTTTTCTCTCTATGTCGAATAATCTTGGACTAAGATAGTTAGATTAGGCGCATTCGACCACAGGTTCCATAGGCACAGATTGCTATTGTTATGTCGAATCTTCTATCTATATCGACCGGTTGTCGAAAAGATATGAAAATATAAAATATAATGGATACGAAAATAAAGCATTTTTTTTATTTTGGCTCTTTCGGATTTCGGATTCTGCACGGTCGTTTTGTTAAAATGAACATGAAAATTCCAGAAATTTGGATGAAAATGCATTCGGACGATAACAAATGCACATGTCTAATATACAGTAATCTGTCTACTCTCCTATCCACATATAATACAGTAACATAACCATCCTTTGTCAAACTCTGGTAAGGTTATGTGGAAACCAAACGCGTTTCAATCAGAAAAAACTTCAGGGGTGGAGTAGATAATATCTGCAATATGAATGCATACTGTTTAAACATTTGCACAAATAAATCTTATGTCAGCAGTTAGCAGCCCGCTCTTATATGAGTTTTACACTACTTTCACTTACATGGAAAAGATTTAGATATACTGGGTATATACAAGTAGAGTATAGTCAGTCCATATGTAAAAATTTGTCACTGCAATCAAGAAGAACACCACAAGGCCTGCACAGGGATCAAGAAAAGCCCCCCAAGAAGACATCATAGGGGGTGTACTATAATATAAAGAAGATAAATAGTACTACATATCTATGAATCATCAATAGTTATTGGAAACTGTGTAGAGAGTCCTGCTTGCACCTGTGTGCCAGAAACCAAAAGCCAACAGATATTCCTTCTCCTAAGGAAGAATATTGGTTATAAACATTTGAAGTACAGGAGAACTGGATGGTAATATGGTGGAAGACATCCCACATCATCAATAAAAGTAGGGCTGCACTGATACTGATTAAGGATGAGCCGAACATCTCCATGTTCAGTTCGCACCAGAACCTGCGAACAGACTTAAACTTTGTGTGAACTTTAGAACCCTATTAAAGTCTATGGGGCTCGAACGTTCAAAATCTAAAGTGCTAATTTTAAAGGCTAATATGCAAGTTACTGTCCTAAAAAGTGTTTGGGGACCTGGGTCCTGCCCCAGGGGACATGGATCGATGCAAAAAAAAGTTTTAAAAATTGAAGTTTTTTCAGGAGCAGTGATTTTAATAATGATTAAAGTGAAACAATAAAAGTTTAATATTCCTTTAAATTTCTTCCCGGGGGGGGGGGGGGGGGGGGGTATCTATAGTATGCCTGTGAAGGGGCGCATATTTCCCGTGCTTAGAACTGTCCCTGCACAAAGTGTCATTTCTGCAGGAAAAAAAGTATTTTAAAATCACTTGCGGCGTAATACAGAGAACACTCAATGAGTGTTCTCTGTATTATGGGAGCCGACAATTCATTCAGCCGACAATTCATTGAAAAAAAAAAGCGTGGGGTTCCCCTAAATTCAATTACCAGGCCCTTTAGGTCTGGTATGGATATTAAGGGGAACCCCGTGTCAAATTAAAAAAAAAATTGACGTGGGGTCCCCCTAAAAATCCACACCACACCCTTTATCCGAGCACGCACCCTGGCAGGCCGCAGGAAAAGCGGGGGGGGGGGCGAGAGAGCGCCCCCCCGCTGAACTGTACCAGGCCACATGCCCTCAACATTGGGAGGATGCTTTGGGGGTCTGTGACCCCTCAAAGCACCATGTCCCCATGTTGATGGAGACAAGGGCCTCATCCCCACAACCCTGGTCGGTGTTTGAGGGGGTCTGCGGGCGGGGGGCTTATCAGAATCTTGAAGCCCCCTTTAACAAGGGGACCCCCCAGAAAAGTACCCCTACCATTTCACAAAGATAGTGTAAAAAATTGTTAAATAAGACAAACACACTTTTGAAAAATTCCTTTATTAAAATTAAAAAATTTTTAAAAAAAGATTCCAGCGGTGGTTATCGACTCTTGCTATCCAGCGACGGATAATCATCTCTCCAGGGTCCAGCGATGGCTGATCTGATCCAGCGACGGGTGATTTTCAGTCCAGCGCAGTCCATCCATGCATCCGTCTTCTGTCTCTACTGAGGAGACACTGTGGGGAGCCCAGTGCCTGACGTTTCTTATATTAGCAGGGCGGGGCCACCCGTCACCTGACCCCACCCCCTCTGAAGCTAGCGAGGGAAGCCAGGGGTTCCCCAATGACGTATGGGTGACCCTGCCCCCCTCTGATGTAACGCAGGTTTCCTGCACCGCTCCTCTGTGACCCCAGACTTGTCATAGTGACTTCAGCCTGGGTTCATACAGGAGCAGCGCGGGAAACCTCATGTGATTCGGACAGGAATCGCACCACTGTTCAAATCACATGTGATCAGGATCATTTCATAGCACACAGAATAAAATGACGGGCCCTTTTTTATGAGGGCCCATTCACACTTCAGTGTTGTGGCAATGTATGATAAAATGCGAGTTACCACAATGCATTTGCAATGCACCTACCCTATATGCGGTGTCATTCAATCTGAATGGCCCGCAAATTAATTCTAAAGTAGAGCACAACAGAGGGAATTCAATAACACCCTATCCCCAAAAGGGAAAGCTCTGCTTGTTTGCCTCTTCTCCCCTCTGCTGCCACATTTGGCACCTTTTGGAGGGGAGGGGGAGTGGGTTTTGACGGGTACCCACTCCCACTTCCATCTGAGGTCGCCTCGACCAACCCAACCCGAAGTTTGGCCCCCTTCCCACGCAGCACGCTTCGTGTATGCGCAGTAAGGAGCCAGATGTAAAGAGGGAAAGCTGAGATGGCAAAAATCGGCTCAGGGGGAGACAGTGCTGGATTCATGGACAAGTAAGTGTCCTTATATTAAAAGTCAGCAGCTATAGTATTTATATATATATTTTTTTTTTTCTGAAGGAGCCTGGAGCTCCACTTAAAGATTAAAAATCTTCCCTGACACCCATTTCAGTAGCTTTGCTGACACATGCGGCACATTCTGGTACCTCACCTGTCACTGGTTGTTAGGATGTACAGCTGACAGCCTCCTAGCAACCAGTGACACTGACAGTGGACAACATTTTCAAGAGGTGTCTGTGGTCTCTGAAATTCTGAAGGAAAAGGTAAAGTGCGGAGAAAATTATATAGTTGAGGGGCCCTCTAGGAATATACAGTGGTGTGAAAAAGTGTTTGCCCCCTTCCTCATTTCCTGTTCCTTTGCATGTTTGTCACACTTAAGTGTTTCGGAACATCAAACCAATTTAAACAATAGTCAAGGACAACACAAGTAAACACAAAATGCAATTTGTAAATGAAGGTGTTTATTATTAAAGGTGAAAAAAAATCCAAACCATCATGGCCCTGTGTGAAAAAGTGATTGCCCCCTAAACCTAATAACTGGTTGGGCCACCCTTAGCTAGCAACAACTGCAACCAAGCGTTTGCGATAACGTGCAATGAGGCTTTTACAGCGTCCTGGAGGAATTTTGGCCCACTCATCTTTGCAGAATTGTCCTAATTCAGTTACATTAGAGGGTTATCGAGCATGAATGGCCTTTTTAAAGTCATACCACAACATCTCAATAGGATTCAGGTCAGGACTTTGGCTAGGCCACTCCAAAGTCTTCATTTTGTTTTTCTTCAGCCATTCGGTGGTGGACTTGCTGGTGTGTTTAGGATCATTGTCCTGCTGCAGAACCCAAGTTCGTTTCAGCTTGAGTACACGAACAGATGGTCGGACATTCTCCTTCAGGATCTCTTGGTAGACAGCAGAATTCATAGTTCCTTTTATCACGGCAAGTCTTCCAGGTCCTGAAGCAGCAAAACAGCCCCAGACCATCACACTACCACCACCATATTTTACTGTTGGTATAATGTTCTTTTTATGAAATGCAGTGTTCCTTCTACGCCAGATATACTTGGACACACACCTTCCAAAGAGTTCCACTTTTGTCTCATCGGTCCACAGAATGTTGTCCCAAAAGTCTTGGGGATCATCAAGATGTGTTGTGGAGAAATTGAGACGAGCTTTGATGTTCTTTTTGGTCAGCAGTGGTTTTCTCCTTGGAACTCTGCCATGCAGGCCATTTTTGCCCAGTCTTTTCCTGATGGTGGAGGCATGAACGCTGACCTTAACTGAGGCAAGTGAGGCCTGCAGTTCCTTGGACGTTGTTGTGGGGTCTTTTGTGACCTCTTGGATGAGTTGTCGCTGCGCTCTTGGGGTAATTTTGGGCGGCCGGCCACTCCTGGGAAGGTTCACCACTGTTCCATGTCTTCGCCATTTGTGGATAATGGCTCTCACTGTGGTTCGCTGGATTCCCAAAGCTTTGGAAATGGCTTTATAACCCTTTCCAGACTGATAGATCTCAATTACTTTCTTTCTCAATTGTTCCTGAATTTCTTTGGGTCTCGGCATGATGTGTAGCTTTTAAGGATCTTCTGGTGGACCTTACTGTGTCAAGCAGCTCCTATTTAAGTGATGCCTTGATTGTGAACAGGTGTGGCAATAATCAGGCCTGGGTGTGGCTAGAGAAATTGAACTCAGGTGTGGACAACCACAGTTATAGTATGTTTTAACAAGGGGGGCAATCACTTTTTCACACAGGGCCATGATGGTTTGGATTTTTTTTCACCTTTAATAATAAACACCTTCATTTACAAATTGCATTTTGTGTTTACTTGTGTTGTCCTTGACTATTGTTTAAATTGGTTTGATTTTCTGAAACACTTAAGTGTGACAAACATGCAAAGGAACAGGAAATGAGGAAGGGGGCAAACACTTTTTCACACCACTGTAGCTGGAAAGAGCATGTGGGATCTATGAGCTTTGCCACAGAGGGCCAACTATTATCTATTAAAATGAGAAGCATGAGAACTGTTATGACTTATAAGGTCATCAAATGGTCCAGGGGATGCACAGGGGGGAAATCAGGGTTGCCCAGAATAGGATAAAGGGGTAAGAGGGCAGTTGATAGTCAATATATCAAGAGAGAATATGTACAGCTCTTGAGAGTAGGTCCAATAAGTAAGTGGTTCTTCAAATGTAGCAGAATGTAGGATGGACACCAAGGTAAGTGGTGCAGAGAAAAGCACATGCTTTTTCTAGATTAATCCGTTTTTTTGTAAGGGCACCGTGTCTGCACTAGTCTAAAAGTCATGTCAGGTGTGTTGCCCAATGATATTTCAAGATACAGTATCTGAGTTGGCAAGGCCGCCATGTTAAGTCTAGGATGTTTTGGGGCTCAGAGGAGAAGGTAGAGTTAACTGAAGAAATGCATTGGGCATGTGAATAAGTAGGGTGACATTCATTCTTAATGGCAACACAAACGCAGTGTGATTTTGCCACGATTGCCGTGCAAAAATATTGCAAAAATGCCAGCAAATCGCACATAGAAAAAGTTTCTGAGCTTCTTATTTTGCAGTACCACATTGCATTGTCCTAACACATTTAGTAGCATTTCAAAACCGAGCACCCTCCAACTTCATAGCCAACACTTTACATTCCCTACACCCCTTCCATTCCTGTATTCCCAATGTTTTAAAAAATATTTAAAATATAGACTCTGTGTATATTTTGGTAAAAATGACCTTGCAGCACAGTACATGAGCACTTAAATAGGTTACAAATAGAGGGAGACAAGACAGGTCCTATTGTATTTCAATAGTTCTTTATTAACCACTTGCCGCCCGCCCTATTACAAATTGACAGCGGCAAAGTGGTTTCATTATCCTAACCAGACGTCATATGACGTGATTAGGATAATGAGCCGCTGCGCGCCCCCAGGGGCGCGCATCGCGGCGATCGTTGTTGCGGGGTGTCAGTCTGACACCCGGCAACTACGATCTCGGTAAAGAGTCTCCGACGGAGACTCTTTACCATGTGATCAGCCGTGTCCAATCACGGCTGATCACAGTGTAAATGGGAAGAGCCGGTGATCGGCTTTCCCTCACTCGCGTCTGTCAGACGCGAGTAGAGGAGAGCCGATCGGCTGCTCCTCTGACAGGGGGGGTCTGTGCTGATCGATTATCAGCACAGCCCCCCCGAGGATGCCCACACTGGACCACCAGGGACACCACTAGACCACCAGGGAAAAGGTAATAAAAATCCATAATCCTCCCTAGACCACCAGGGTGCCAGTCAGCACAATGGGTGCCAATCAGTGCCCATAATGGATGCCAATCAGTGGCCACAATGGGCATCACTGATTGGCATGCATTATTGTTTGGCACTGATTGGCATCCATTACTATAACACTGATGCCGCCTATGAGTGCCCACCTGTGCCGCCTATGAGTGCCCACCTGTGCCGCCTGAGTGCCCACCTGTGCCGCCTATCCATGCCCACTTGTGCCGCCTATCTATGCCCACCTGTGCCGCCTATCTATGCCCACCTGTGCCGCCTATCCATGCCCACCTGTGCCGCCTATCCATGCCCATCCGTGCCGCCCATCCGTGCCAGCTATCAGTGCCAATTTGTGCCACCTATCAGTGTCCGTCCGTGTCGCCCGTCCGTGTCGCCCATCCGTGTCGCCCATCCGTGTCGCCCATCCGTGTCGCTCATCAGTGCCGCCTATCAGTGCCACTTCATTGGTGCCACATTGGTGCCCATCAGTGCCACCTTATCAGTGCCCATCAGTGTAGCCCCATCAGTGCCCATCAATGAAGGAGAAAACATACTTATTTACAAAGTTTTGAAACTGAAACAAAAAAAAACTTTTTTTTTTTCAAAATTTTCGGTATTTTTTTATTTGTAGCGCAAAAAATAAAAACCGTAGAGGTGATCAAATACCACCAAAAGAAAGCTCTATTTGTGGGAAAAAAATGATAAAAATTTCATTTGGGTACAGTGTAGCATGACCGCGCAATTGTCATTCAAAGTGCGACAGCGCTGAAAGCTCAAAATTGGTCTGGGCAGGAAGGTGTTTAAGTGCCCTGTATTGAAGTGGTTAAAGTCTTTCAAATATACAGAGAGACATACACAAGACAAGACAGGACAATGAGAGGTATTCTGCATAGAAGGTCACCTCATAGATGTATACAATTATTCATTAAAGTAAAGACGTTTTTACGCGATGAATTAGCAGTTTGAGAGGAAAAAACAAAGATGCAATCACCTCTCCATGAGAAATGTTCAAAAATTCAAGTATGAAGGGAGTAGTAAAAAAGATAGGGAAAAGAAGGAAGGAAAAGGAGAAAGACATCAGAGGCCATCAATCATGTACATAGGAATTATCCTTATAGTAACTCTAGTTATAAAATAACTTTTCAAAGCGAACATGTTCATTTAGGGTTGTCCAACCATATAGGCCGGAGTTTTTGACCAGAGTTTTGAAACCACGGAATAGATAGATTTTTAATGGCAAGTAATTTCTCCAAATGCCAGTGGTGACTTATGCCACGTACACACGATCGGAATTCTCGTCAGAAAAAGCTCTGATGGTTTTCCTGGCGGAATTCCGATGAAATTCCGTTCAAGCTGTCTTACCTACACACAGGCCCAACAAATTCCAATAGTTTAGAACGCGGTGAGGTACAACGCGTATGACGGGACTAGAAAAAGGAAGTTCAATAGCCAGTAGCCAATAGCTTCCATCTCGTAGTTGAATCTGAGCATGCATGATTTTTGGCGTGTCGGAATTGCATAGATATGATCGGAATTTCCGATACAAAGTTTTTCCATTGGGAAAATTGAGAACATGCTATTTTTGTCTAGCAGGAATTCGGACAGCTAAATTCCGATGGAGCATACACACGGTCGCATTTTCCGATGAAAAGCTCTCATCTGTCTTTTTCTGGCCGTAATTCCGATCGTGTGTACGCGGCATTAAAGCAGAATTCCACCCAAAAGTGGAACTTCTGCTTTAAGGCCCCTCTCCCCTACTCCTGTTTGTGAAACTGAGCTTTTGGGGAGGAGGAGGTGAGCAGGTACCCAATTTTGACAGGTAGCTGCACCCACTTCCGTTCCCATCTCCTTAGGGGATCGGAAGCAGAAGTTCTCTATCCCGAAGGCTTCTGGAAAACATAACAGGTTCTAGAAGACATCGGGATCAATCACAGAGTGCAGCACCGCTCACACATGCGCAGTGGGCACCTGGCTGTGAAGCCGCAAGCTGTCACAGCCGGTTGCCCATAGTAGAGATGCCGGCACTGCCGAGGTAGAACACAGGGAGAATGTGGCTGTGGTCAGTACAGGGAGTGGCTGTTTATTTAAAGTCAGCAGCTACACTTTTTGTAGCTGCTGACTTTTAATAAACAAACAAATGACTGGAACTCTGCTTTAAAGTTAATAATGTATCTCTAATGGAAGGTATATCAGAAGATATCCAGAGCAATGTAAAGCTTAGATACAAAAAAAAGATGGAGAAGTACAACCCTGACACAGGGAGAGAAACAATCTCTCATAACCAAATGGAGGAGAAGTCTGCAATTCTTCAAGAACCTTTGCATTTTACCAATGCCCACTGATCACAGTTGCATTGCTTTGGAAAATCATATGCAAAAAATACATAAATTCACATTATTTTCTGCAAATGTGGGTGCATCTATAATTTTTTTTGTGTCCTAGTGACTAGGGATGAGCGGAACACCCCCCGGTTCGGTTCGCACCAGAACCTGTGAACGGACCGAAAGTTCGCACAAACTTTAGAACCCTATTAATTACAATGGACGCGAACGTTCAAAATCTAAAGTGCTAATTATAACGGCCAATATGCATGTTATTGTCCTAAAAAGGGGTTGGGGACCCGGGTCCTGCCCCAGGGGACATGTATCAATGCAAAAAGAAGTTTTAAAAACTGAAGTTTTTTCTGGAGCAGTCATTTTAATGATGCATAAAGTGAAAAAAAAAGTTAAATATTCCTTTAAATATCGTACGGGGGGTGTCTAAAGTATGCCTGTGAAGTGGCATGTGTTTCCCATGTTTAGAACAGTCCCTGCACAAAATGACATTTGTAAAGGGAAAAAAAGCCATTTAAAACTGCTTGCGGCTTTAATGTAATGTCTTGTCCTTGCAATATGGATGAAAATCTTTGAGAAAAATGGCATGGCTACCCCATCAGCCCCCCTACCCCAGCCCATTACCAGACCCTTTGGGTCTTGTATGGATATTAAGGGGAACCCCCGCACCCAAAATATGTTATGTTAATGTTAGGCAGATGCCTGTGTTGCACAAATGAACTACACAACACCAGCAATGAGGGGGTATATTCAGGTGCATGCTTTGCAGGAGGCACACTACACTGACTGAATATTAGGCAGATGCCTGTGTTGCACAAAAGAACTACACAACACCAGCAGTGAGGGGGGGTAGATTCAGGTGTATGCTGTGCAGGTGGCACACTACACCCACTGTAACAGCGCTAGGTTAGGAAGCAAAGCAAAGCTGACACTGTCCCTGCCTATCCTGCTCTCTCCCTGAACACTACACTCACTGTAACCGAGCTATCTAAAGAAGTAAAGCACAGCTGACACTGTTCCTGCCCATCCTTCTCTCTATGAACGCCGCAACACACTACACAAGGCCGCTGCGCTGGTGGCCTTATATAGTGTGGGGCGTGTACTAAACCCCCTGAGCTATAATTGGCCACAGGCATCCAACCTGTGGCCAATTATGGCTCTCCTCGCTACCGGCGCTGTGATTGGCCAAGCATGCGGGGTCACAGTGCATGCTTGGCCAATCATCAGCCAGCAATGCACTGCGACTAGCGCAGTGCATTGTGGGCCGTTCGTATCACACGAATTTGATGCGAACGGCCCACAAAGTTCTGGTTTCGACGAACGGACGAACGGCCAAACATGGGTTTGAATCGAACACCGGGCTCATCCCTACTAGTGACTATGCAGGTTTTACCTTGAAATACAAATTAGTGTATTATCGGAGGGACAATAGCCATAAAGTGCAGGACAGTATGAAAACAACTTGGTTAGTCCTCAAATTAAGAGGGAGAGAAAATGCAGGTTTTATCTTAAAATATACATTAGAGTGAATTATCTGAGAGATGACAGTCAAAAATATTTAAGGGTGGCAGAACAGTATGTATGCAGCTTGGTTAGGCTATGATTTAAGAGGGAGAAACAAGGCAGGTTTTTTCTTTAAAAAATTTGAGTGACAAAAGCCAAAAATATTTTTTAATGTCAGGATAGAACTATAGCACTGGAATAGGCCTTAAACAATGCAGTACAGGAGATACCCTGCAGCAAAACAGAAATTTAGCAGCTGATGTAAAGCTGCAGAAACATATTGAAATATGTTTAAAGTGCCTAAACACCTGAATAGGCCGCAAATATTCAGACATAACACATGTGTTACCCTGCAGCAAACAAAAATTATGCATCTGAAGTCGAGCTGCGGAAACATTGTGCAGTATCTTTAGAGAGCTTGAGCACATGGTTAATAAGCCTCACACTTAAGGACACAACACTTTGGAAGTTTTGCAGTCATTGTCAAGCTGTGGAAACATCATGTGGTAGAGTGCCAAAGCACTGGAATAGGCTGTATACATTGAGACAATGCAGGATTTGCATTGGGGCATTGATGACATGCACCCTCACCCACACGGATGTCAAATTGGTAGCAGTAGATGTGTCTGTTCAGTCACAATGTCCCAATTGACATGAATGGGACTACCAACAAGGGGATGCAGTTGTGGTTTAAATATTCCACTTCTTGCATCCAGATGGAGCCTTTATTCAACTCTTGACTGCTGCAACTTGGTGAAGCAGCTACTACAGAAAATCTTCCCAGCGCAGCATCAAATCAACCTTCTAGATACACTCAAAGTAAGATATATGAGATCCAAAGGCCACTGGCTGCTAACGTTGTGTTATCCCACAAGAACTCTTAACCCAGTCATTATTGTATAATCAATAAATGCTTTTCATGCTAATCAGTACAAAACTACTAATTATAGTTATTATTGCTGGGTGTGTAATGACCTAAAGGACAATGCTACCTTTATATAATGATATGGAGGACCTGATCCTTTTTTTTTCTTTTTTTTGTCTAATGTTGTTATTTGAGTTGCTGTGCCAGGAAGATATTGGTATTTATAGACCCTGGACACATCTGGCCATGTATTTCATAATGTATGTCCCAGGTCCTTGAACCCCTTTGAGCCAGCACCCTAGGCCCTTAAGGGGTTTAGGATGCTGGGAGGTGGGGTTTATGGTCATGTGGCCACCATGATTGGCTGTCACATGATCGGAAAGCTCCTGATTGCAAGCAGCGATCTTGAGCTTCCTGTTAGCCGCCGGTAACTGTGTCGGAAGCACGCAGAATGCGTGCTCTGGGCACAGCTTTATATCACCAATTCACGCAAATATGCGCTCTCTTGGCACCAAGGCCCACCCACAGAGAGTCTGCATACCTGTGTGCAGCTGGCGCCAATGGGTTAAACCAGAACTAAACTCTCTCAATCAACAATAAAGCAAAACTAAACCCCCCTCTCCTTTACAGCCAAGTAAGCTGTAATATTAGCCTCTGTTTATTCTGCATTCACCATGGTGCGGCACATGTGATCATTTCTAACACCAGCCATGTGATGGCTTGACAGTTTGGTTGAGAGCAATTGTGACAGTTGTCATTTGTGGCATGCCTTGAAAAGTGACTGTTTTGTGAGATAGTTAACAAAACATGTGGCCATGAAGTTGGACGAGAAGCGGTTTAACCTTAAACTGTTAACTTTAAATGGTTCTTTACTGTTATGCCGCGTACACACGACCGGACTTTTTGGCAGAATGATTCCATCGGATAGTCCGATCGTGTGTGGGATAATCCAATCATTTTTCTTTAAAAAATTCTGAGAGACCTAGAAATAGAACGTTTCAAATCTGTCCGACGGACTCAATCCCTATTTCGAAAACCGTTTGGATGCTGGTCCAACTGACCAAATACAACGCAAGGGCAGCGATTGGCTACTGGCTATTGTACCTCCTTTTCTAGTCCCGTCGTACGTCATCACATTCAAAATGAACGGACTTTAGCACTTGACTCTCAAAACAGGAGAGGAAAGGGGGGAAGCAGATGGGTGGGGAGGGGGTCCGGTGCTACCCTCCTAAGAAGGGAGTGCAACCCCTTGACCTCACCCTCGTGAAACTAGTTGAGAGATATAGGGGGTGATTTACAAAAGCTGAGCACCATCCGTAGAAGCGCATGGCGAGGTGCAACACACAATTCCATATTTACGAAATGGTGCCCCAGTAACAGAGCGCAAATCCCCTATTTACTATAGAGATCTCGGCGCACAGGAGAATGCAATCTGTGAGTCACTATGGACATGGTGCACGTCATCTCCAAATCAATATTGACAGAAGATGAAGGTGCCAATATTACTGGGTGATGTGAGGAAGTTTAGTAACAACTGCCCAAGTAACAAATATGCCCAAAATAGAATTAGAAATTAACTTTTTCAGAGAAAGCCTGCAAGTACGTTTAGAACTGCGTGAGATCAATGTAAGCAGTGCGCATGCGCAAGCAGCTCTTGCACTCATTCACATGCATTTGTTCACTGCGCGGCCAAAATCTTAATAAATGTTAAGCAACGTATATGCATTTGCAAGGGTTGAACGTGCACACCTCTAAACTTGACAATTTTTTTTTTTACACTGGTTCACCTTTATGTATTTTTTTAAGGAGATTTGCACACGGGTCATATAAGCATGTTACGTTGCCAACATGTGACATGCAACTTGTTAAAATTATGTAAAATGACTCTCGCTCCTCTAGCGCCTCCTAAAAGGGCATTTAACATCCCCCCTCTAATGCATATGAATATCCTTGGGCTAGCTTTTGCTTTTAAAGGGGAACTCCACACTCCATTCTCCAATGCTCTTGTCTCCCCCCTCTAATCCCTTGGAATTCCATGGGCTAAGTTTTGCTTTTAAAGGGGAACATACAACAGGGCCAGTTAGGAAAGGGGTGAGCAGAGTGATCACCTGACCTACTCTTGAACCATACAAGGCCACATACTGCCTTTGGGGCATGTTGGGCTCAGCCCAATACCAACCACAAAGCATCTTGTACCCACTAGTTTAACCACCTCAATACCAGGCACTTAAACACCTTCCTGCCCAGACCAATTTTGAGCTTTCTGCGCTGTTTCAATTTGAATGATAATTGCGCGGTCATGCTACACTGTACCCAAATGAAATTTTTATCATTTTTTTCCCACAAATAGAGCTTTTTTTTGGTGGTATTTGATCACCTCTATGGTTTTTATTTTTTGCTAAACAAATAAAAAAAGAAGTTTGAAAAAAAACATTTTTTTTTGTTTCAGTTTCAGTTGTAAATAAGTAAGTTTTCTCCTTCACTGATGGGCACTGGTGGGGCTGCACTGATGGGCACTGATGAGGTGGCACCAATGAAGTGGCACTGATGAGGTGGCATTGATGGGCACTGATAGGTGGCACTGATGGGCGGCACTGATGGGCACTGATAGGTGGCACAAATTGGCACTGATAGCTGGCACAGATTGGCATGGATAAGTGGCATGGATAGGTGGCACAGATGGGCATGGCTAGGCGGCACAGGTGGGCATGGATGGGCACTGATAGGTGGCATGGATGGGCACTGATAGTTGACATGGAGGGGCACTGATAGTTGGTATGGGTGGGCACTGATAGGCGGCATTGCATTGTACTGATGAATGCCAATCAGTGCCAAACAATAATGCATGCCAATCAGTGATGCCCATTGTGGGCACTGATTGGCATCCATTGTGGGCACTGATTGACATCCATTGTGGGTACTGACTGGCATCCCTGGTGGTCTAGGGTGGCATACCTGGTGCTGGGCATCCCTGGTGGTCTGGTGGCGTCCCTGGTGGTCCAGTGTGGGCATCCTCGGGGGGGGGGGGGCTGCGCTGATAATCGATCAGCACAGACCCCTCCTGTCAGAGGAGCAGCCAATCGGCTCTCCTCTACTCGTGTCTGACAGAAGCGAGTGAGGAAAAGCCGATCACCGGCTCTTCCTATTTACACTGTGATCAGCCGTGATTGGACACAGCTGATCACGTGGTAAAGAGTCTCCGTCGGAGACTATTTACCGAGATCGTAGTTGCGGGGTGTCAGACTGACACCCCGCAACAACGATCGCCGCGATGCTATGGTCTGGTTAGGCACTTGAATTATTCTCTCTCGGAATTAGGTCAGTGGGAGTGGCCTCCTGCTGTGCCCTCTGGGAAAGGGTATTTAAGACACGGACGTCACATGGTTCTGGGTTCCGGTCCAGTATGCTGTGCTGAGTATATGGTCCTGGTCCTCCTGACCAGCCCCCAGGAAGGCTATGGCCTAGGGTGCCGTTCCACCTGACTTTGATGCCTCGGGGCTGGCTAGCCCAAGGCAGAGGAACTAAGGAAGGATTCCGAGGTGGATGGGTGCTGTCTCCAGTCCGCAAGAGACCCAGTGTACTTCAAGCATTCCAGGGGAAGACCCTTTAGAAAAATACCACGCGTGAGGCTGTTTTTTCTTAACAAGAGCCTGGAAGGGCTGAAGTAACCAAGCAAATCCGGTCTTGGGGATATCGCCAAGTGGGCTGAAAGATCCAGGTATCCTACAAGTGTTCTACCACTTAGTTTTCCTACGAGTTCTGCAACAACGTCGGTGATAAAGTCTTTGTTCCTGAGTAAGCACCTTGTTGGCTGCTAGGCCTTGTGAGAGAGGGACTGTCCAACCTGAGTGCTCATCCAGTTGCGAATGGCTATTCTCTGGATGCAGTCAAAGTAAGCAAGTTTCTTAACGTTTAAAGACTTTGACATTGAGAGTACCTGAACTTTCCTTTCCAACCCTCTTATCCCAAGTTAAAAGACTGTTCAATGGTTGAAGTTTGCAAATAAAATCCATTCAACTGGATCTATTGTCTCAAGTTACTGGGCCATCTACCACAGGACATCCCCTAGACGTGTCACAAAGAGGAACGGAAGGTAACGGTAAGCCCAAAAATAACCAGCAGATCCTTCGGGGGTTAGTGCTATAGTAGCATGCTGGATGATATGCTTAATTTTTGACAGGAGGTGGCTTATTTTGTGCTAGCTGCATTTGGGTTGGTCTGGGCATGCTCAGGGACTTTTTTTTGTGTTTTTTTGTGCGTGAACATCACTTTTCTAGGCATGCTCAGAGAGTGTGTTTTTTGGGTTAGTAATTTAAGGACATCCTTAACCACTTGCCGCCCACCCTATAGGCAAATGACGGCTGCAAAGTGGTTTCAAAATCCTGACTGGGCGTCATATGACGTCCTCAGAATTTCGAGCCGCTGCGCGCCCCTGGGGGCGCGCATCATGGTGATTGTTGTTGCGGGGTGTCAGTCTGACACCCCGCAATTACGATCTCGGTAAAGAGTCTCCGAAGGAGACTCTTTACCACGCGATCAGCCGTGTCCAATCACGGCTGATCACAGTGTAAATAGGAAGAGCCGTTGATCGGCTTTTCCTCACTCGCGTCTGTCAGACACGACTAGAGGAGTGCCGATCGGCTGCTCCTCTGACAGGGGGGGGTCTGTGCTGATCGATTATCAGTGCAGTCTCCCCCCAAGATGCCCACACTGGACCACCAGGGACGCCACCAGACCACCAGGCATACCTAGCACCAGGTATGCCAACCTAGACCACCAGGGATGCCAGTCAGTGCCCACAATGGATGCCAATCAGTGGCCACAATGGATGCCAATCAGTGCACACAATGGGCATCACTGATTGGCATGCATTATTGTTTGGTACTGATTGGCATCCATCAGTACAAAACAATACAATAAAATGCCGCCTATCAGTGCCCATCCGTGCCGCCTATCAGTGCCCATCCATGCCGCCTATCAGTGCCCATCCATGCTTATCTGTGCTGCCTATCCATGCCCATCTGTGCCACCTATCCATGCCCATCCATGCCGCCTATCCATGCCAGTCCATGCCAGCTATCAGTGCCAATTTGTGCCACCTATCAGTGTCCATCTGTGTCACCCATCAGTGCCACCTATCAGTGCCCATCAGTGCCGCTTATCAGTGCCACATATCAGTGCCCATCAATGCCACCTCATCAGTGTCACTTCATTGGTGCCACCTCATCAGTGCCCATCAGTGAAAAAACGTACTTATTTACAAAGTTTTGAAACTGAAACAAAAAAAAACATATTTTTTTTTCTAAATTTTCGGTCTTTTTTTATTTGTTTAGCAAAAAATAAAAACCGTAGAGGTGACCACCAAAAGAAAGCTCTATTTGTTGGAAAAAATGATAAAAATTTCATTTGTGTACAGTGTAGCATGACTGCGCAATTGTCATTCAAAATGCGCCAGCGCTGAAAGCTCAAAATTGGTCTGGGCAGGAAGGTGTTTAAGTGCCTGGTATTGAGGTGGTTAACAGGTGTACCCACTTTGTAGTTCTGTCTCTACATTGGGTGAACTTGCATTTTGTGTGTTTCATGGACTGTGCATGTGTTTTCAATTGCCTCATTAGCACACAAACCTATGTTATATAAAGCTTGCAGATAGCATTCTTTACCTTGCCCTAAAAAAGAGGCAAGATTGCGCGTGTGTCTCTCTGTCTCTCTCTGTGTCAGTGTCTGTCTCTGTCCATCCTCAAGATGTTGTGACTAAAATGTCTTCACAATTGTGGTTGTGAAATATTTTAATAAATTAGTTAAATAGTATCACGCTATGTGGAGCACTTTTTTGTTTACTTTTCACATATGGATATGCCTGGCTGGGAGTAATCGTGTTATTGACCTAGGTGTGGTCTATCTGCTCTTTTGCCTAACACGAGAGTAGGAGGCAACATCAGCTGGTGAGTGCAATTTCATTGGGAGAGGAATCACAGACACGTCGGTGTGGTGGAAGATTGAAGGGAAGATTGAAGGATTGGATGAATATTTATTTCTGATTTTTCCGGCACTTTATCAATGGACTTTGTTTATATAGCACGTTATCACTGGGTGTTATATTCATAGTAATGATTTTTATATAGATAACGTAATATTTCATTGAGTGCTACTTAAATTATTTCCTAAATATTATTTGCAGTACACATCTTTTAGGTATAATTTACTTCGTAGGCTGAATTGTATGCAGTAATGATATAGTCCACAGCATCAGAGTTCCATGAGATCCATGATGCAACAGAAGTTATCTGCAGGGTTTTTCTGAGGAGTTTATACAAAGGGGGGTAAATGTCTATGATCCTGAAGCCTTGTTGTTCCAGAAGGGTGTCCAGGATGGAGGGGCGGAAGCGTTGGATTTTATTTGGGCTCAAGCTGGCAACATGTTGGACCGCTCGGGAAACTAGCAAGAAATGGTGTTTTGGCAGGCTGAAGAGGGTTAGATTGGTCTGTGGTCTACTGTGGGTGGTGTTGTTATAAGGGGCGCGGTCACTGGATGACATCACCACGCCCCATGCCTGTATAAGACGTGACGCACCACTCACACGGCATTACATCAGGAGAGAGCGTCATGTCAACATTGGAAGAAGACCGGAGGGAAGAAGACGACGGAGAAGAACGAACTAGTGCTAGCAAAAGAGCAGAAGATGGTGGAATGGCCCCGCAGAAGACACCAAAGAGCAGGAAAAGAGGCCGGAGGGTGCAGAGAAGAGGCCGGAGAGAGCGGAGAAGTTGGGAAGAGAGCCCGGAGATGCCTAATAAATTACTTTTTTTTATTGACACTTTTTCCCCCCAGGTGAATGGGTAGTGGTACGATGTACCCCATACTCATTCACATAGGTTGGGGGGCCAGGATCTGAGGCCCCATTATTAAAGGGGGCTCCCGGATTCCGATAAGCCCCCCGCCCACAGACCCCGACAACCAACGGCCAGGGTTGTTGGGAAGAAGCCCTTGTCCTCACCAATATGGGGACGAGGTGCTTTAAGGTGGGGAGCCCCCCTGCCCCAAAGCACCCACCCCACATGTTGAGGGCATGCGGCCTGTTACGGTTCGGGGGGGGGGGACGCTCGCTCATCCCCATCCCCTTTTCTGACCGGCCGGGCTGCGTGCTCGGATAAGGTTCTGGTATGGATTTTGGGGGGACCCCCATGCTGTTTTTCAGTGTAGGGGGTCCTCCTTAGAATCCATATCAGACCAGAGGGCCTGGTATGCTCTTGGAGGGGGAACCGTTTTTTTAATTTAAAATTTGGCGTGGATTTCCGCCTCAAGATCACCAGACCACAAGTCACATGCCAAAGTCGGATCAGGCAAGATGGCAATCCAACTTCAATGATATTCAATGGGCTGAAGTATGATCAAAGTCGGACCAAAGTAGTGCAGGGAGCATTTTCAAAGTCAGACCTGTTAAGATGCCTCCCATAGGGAAACGATGATTTTCACGCGTCATGCGACATGAGCTCCCAATGTTTGTCGCACCAGTGTGAAAACGGCCTTAAACAGGATCCTTATCTTAATTGATGTGATTTGGATCTGACATTACAAAAAGATTACCCAGGCATTTCCTGAAGTTGCCTGGCAAAGTCGTGTTGACTTCCAGGTCGCGGCAGTGTGAACCACTTCTCTTCTTTTTTTATATTCTGTAGCTCCTGAAGTGTAGGTTATTTTTTTTTATTTTTTTACAGTACATTTTATACTGTATTTTGTATTGCTGTAGTAATTGTTCGATGAATAAATGGTTGTGGAACGAATCATCTGAGTTTCCATTATTTTGTATGGGGAAAATCGCTTTGATATACAAGGGATTTGGATTACAAGCATGTTTCCGAAACGAATTATGCTTGCAATTCAAGGTTTTACTGTATTATAAAAAATAAACCTACCTCTTGGGTGTGACAAAAACTTCCTGTAACCTGAATAATGGTTGTCTTAATTGTTTTACCCCTGTTATTCTATTGTTATTAGTTTATTGTTAGCAGTAGTAATACGTCGTATTAAAGTACAATATGGCATTGTGAGTTAGCTTGTTGTACGACATTTTCTCTTCACTTCCACTTACATTGCTCATTGGCAGTTAACTGTAAGTTTTATATAGACTGAAAGGAAGCCGTAAGCTGATATACCTATGCTCACTAGAACATATATTCCCAGGTGCCTCCCTGTGACGACTATTAACAAGTCTGCTCAGTGTGTGCTTGTGTGTGTGCTTTACAGTCACTGAACTGTGAGGAGAGGAAAACAGTCTACCTGTACTTAGAACAGCTGTGCTTCTGTGATCACAGGTAAGTGTGCTACCCACAGCCTGGCATATGCAGAGAAAATCACAAATAATTACTGTCAATTGCAATAATTTATGGGACCTGGGGACCTACCATTGTTTACATTTACATCTATATAGAAAAGAGCATTATTTTTAGCATTTAGCTATACAGTAAGATGAAACAAATTAACATTATTACAAAATCTGTACTTATTTTGTCTAAAATGTTTTGTATGCGTAATCCCTCTTCTTCTAAGAGTGCATTATTTACCATAGATGTGTGTATACTGTGTATGTGTTTGCCACTTTACAGGCATACTATAGACACCCCCCAGGCACAATATTTAAAGGAATATTTCATTTTTATTGTTTCACTTTTAGCATTAAAAAAATCACTGCTCCCGAAAAAGCCTGTTGGTTATTTTTTTTTTTTGCATTGATGTCCCCTGGGGCAGGACTCGGGTCCCAAAACACTTTTTGTGACAATAACTTGCATATAAGCCTTTAAAAAGAGCACTTTTGACTATTCATGTTTGAGTCCCATAGGCTTTAACAGTGTTCGTGTGTTCTGCTGAATTTTTTGCCTGTTCGCATGTTCTGCTGCAAACCGAACAGGAGGGTGTTCGGCTCATCCCTACTTAAACGGGGTTGTAAAGGTAAATGTTTTTTCACCTTAATGCATTCTATGCATTAAGGTGAAAAAACATCTGACGGTGCCTGCGCCCCCAGCCCCCCGTTTTACTTACCTCACCCCTCGAAAGTCCCGCGCTCGTCCCCCGGCGTCCTTTCCACCGTTCAGCCTGGCCGCTGATTGGCTGGAGTGGATGGATGGAAAGCAGCGCAGCCATTGGCTCACGCTGCTGTCAATCACATCCACTGACGCGGAGCGCCGGGGG
The DNA here is from genome assembly GCF_037356315.1 of Lithobates pipiens. Taxonomy (NCBI): domain Eukaryota; kingdom Metazoa; phylum Chordata; class Amphibia; order Anura; family Ranidae; genus Lithobates; species Lithobates pipiens. The sequence continues at coordinate 255,360,414 of NW_027507785.1, forward strand.
GGATGGGCCGTGTGATACAGCGAGCGGCTATAGCCGCCGGCTGTATCACGGGAGCGCGCCCGCAGATGCTTCTCACCATGCGAGGGAGCTCACATGAATGTGAGAAGCATCTGAGGGAGGAAGCCGAGACAGCCGCCGAGGGACCCCAGAAGAGCAGGTTCGGGGCCACTCTGTGCAAAACGAGCTGCACAGTGGAGGTAAGTATAACATGTTTGTTATTTATTTTATTTTTTTTAATTCACTTTTCAACTCCTATAAACTATGAGCTAGCAGCTATTCTCAGGCTTGCATATATATTACTTTGCACACCCGTGTACTTAGAGTGCAAGCACCTGGTAAAATCCAGACACAGAATTAAAAGGTCCGATCAAGAAGTAAGAAAGAAGAAAGAGAAAACAAAAAAACGTAGTTTTCTCTGCTCAGAAACAATAGTCCAGAATCACGCATTAACCCTTAATGTGAATCCTGTGCCATATTCTCCTCCATTTTCACAGTGACAGAGTCTTGCTCTGTCACAATATACTGTTTATATCCATAAACAAGTTATAATGCTTTATATATATATATATATATATATATATATATATATACACACACACACACACACACTATATACACTGTATATATATATATATATATATATATATATATATATATATATATATATATATATATATATATATATATATATATATATATATATATATATATATATATATATATATATATATATATAGCATTATAACTTGTTTATGGATATAAACAGTATATTGTGACAGAGTAAGACTGTGAAAAATTGTCATTTAAAACTGATCGCGGCTGTAATGAATTGTTGGGTCTCGGCAATTTAGATAAAACTCATTGAAGAAAAGAGCATGGGATCTCCCCCCCGGTCCATTACCAGGCTCTTTGGGTCTGGTATGAACATTAAGGGAAACCCCAAACCAAAATTTTAAAAATAATTGCATTGGGGTTCCCCTAAAATCCATACCAGGCCCTTCAGGTCTGATATGGAAATTAAGGGGAACCTTAATGGCGTAGGGCGCCCCCCAAAATCCATACCAGACCCTTATTCGACCCTGTCCCCCTCTGACGCCACAGGGAAGCCATGGGAAAGTCCCCATGGTGTCAGAGGGGACAGGGTCACCTGGTTACGTCACCGGGTGGCCCCGTCCTCAGTTATATAAGAACTGTCACAAGCGAAGAAGCATCAGATGGAGGGAGCCTCCCATGGAGGTGGATCAGTCACGGATTTTTTTTTCTTTTTTGATCCATCACAGCGTGATAGAAGAAGATGAATGGACATTGTGGGACTTTTTTTTTAAATAAAGGACTTGTCCCAAGCTGTGTTTTTGTCGTTTTTAACATTTTGACACTTTTTTTGTGAAATGGTATGGGTACGTTTGTACTCCTTACCATTTCATACAGAGGGGGAGTCCAGAATCTGGGGGTCCCCTTGTTGCTTCCGATAAGCCCCCCTGCCCGCAGACCCCTACAACCACTGGGCAAGGATTGTGGGGATGAGGCCCTTGTCCCCATCAACATGGGGACAAGGTGCTTTAGGGGGCTACCCCAAAGCACCGTCCCCATGTGGCATGGTACGGTTAAGGAGGGGGGGCGTTCTCTCATCCCCCCTCTTTTCCTGCTGCCTGCCAGGTTAGCGTGCTCAGATAAGGGTCTGGTATGGATTTGGGGGGGGGCTATGCCTTTTTTTTTTTGGTTTGGGGTTACCCTTAATATTCATTCCAGACCCAAAGGGCCTGGTAATGGACTGGGGGGGTATCCCATGCTCTTTTTTTCAATGAGTTTTATCTATGTTGTCGAGACCTGACAATTCATTACATCCAAATGTCATTTTGCTGTGGTATTGTTCTAAACACGGGAAAAATGTGCCACTTTACAGGCATACTATAGACACCCCCCAAGCATAAGGAATATTTCATTTTTATTTTTTCACTTCAAGCATTAAAAAAAATAACTGCTCCTGAAAAAACAGCCACATTTTTGCATTGATACATGTCCTCTGGGGTAGGACCCAGGTCCCCAAACACTTTTTATAACAATAACTTGCATATAAGCCTTTAAAATTAGCACTTTTGATTTTTCATGTTAGTGTCCCATAGCCTTTAACAGTGTTCCTGCAGCTTTTGATTTTGTCGCGAACACCACATATTGTTTGCTTTTCAGGGAACGGCCGATGTTCGAGTCGAACTTACGTTCGACTTGAACATAGGGCTCATCCCTAGTTTAGAGACAGCTCCCAGTGTGGGAGATAGAAGAAGAAATTTTCCACATTTTGTCATATGACAACTAAAAACGTAAATCTATTTTATTGGGATTTTATGTGATAGACCAACACAAAGTGGCACATAAGTGTCAAGTGGAAGGAAAATGATAAATGGCTTTGTTGCCCTTCTTTGCACTCCTTTTCCAGTAGATCTTTTTGCAAGGTTTCCACATCCTGCAGAGAAGTTATTGCCCTGCTTAGCTTAGTATCCTCCACAAATACAGAGATTGAACTGTTTACCCCATCCTCCAGGTCGTTTATAGACGTGCAAAAGGAAAAATTTTGTTTTGTTTCATTTTAATTAGTAATTAATCAATTTCTTTAGTTAGATTCGTTAAATTTGTTTTCGGATTTCGTTTTCGACCGAATTTGAAAAATCTGTCGCATTCGAAAATATTTCAACTGAATTCGAAAATATTTCTCCCGGATTTGAAATTATTTCAACATGATTCAAAATTATTTCAACTGCATTCAAAACTATTTCAACCGGATTTGAAAATATGTTGAGACCCAACTTTGGAGCCTCGTAACTTGGGGTCACTGGGTGCTAGAAACCCCAAATTTGGAGATGTTGTAGTGCTACAGTAGGTGACTGTGATATTGTGTCAATCTCAACGCTTCTAGCGGCGAGATTGACACCCTACAAGCCCCGTCACAGAAGCCAGCGACGAGCTGGCTCGCATCGGGAAAGGAAAAATGTTTCTTTTCCTTTCCCGATAAGTGACAAGCATCGCTGGCCGGGTTGACACTGGTGCGGGGATCCGAATTGGATTCCCGCCAATACCAGGCACTGTTTGGTATGAATCCTAAGCGAGAACTCCATGCCAAATGTAAAAAAAACGGCATGGGTTCCCCTTTGGGAGGCTTACCAGGCCCTTAGGTCTGGTAGGGATTTTAAGGGGAATCTCCTTCGCCGAAAAAACGGCGTGGGGTCCCCCCCAAAATCCATACCAGACCCCTATCTGAGCACGCAGCCCGGCCGGTCAAGAAAGGGGGTGGGGACGAACAAGCGCCCCCCCCTCTTGAGCCGTACCAGGCCGCGTGCCCTCAACATGGGGGGTGCCTTGGGGAAGGGGGGCCGCGCGCCCCCCACCCCAAAGCACCTTGTCCCCATGTTGATGAGGGCAAGGGCCTCTTCCCAACAACCCTGGCCGTTGGTTGTCGGGGTCTGCGGGCGGGGGGCTTATCGGAATCCGGGAGCCCCCTTTAAAAAGGGGGCCCCCAGATCCCCACCCCCCACCCTATGTGAATAAGTATGGGGTACAATGTACCCCTACCCATTCACCTGTGAAAATAATGTACAAATAAAGCAAACACAAACACAAGGGTTAAAATAGTTTTTTGCACAGCTCCGGGGGTCTTCCGTCTTTGGGGGTCTTCTCGCCGGACTCCTCCGCTTTCTTCTGCTAGCTCTTTTACTAGCGGAGGAGCCTTCATCGCCGCCCTCTTCTTCCGACTTCGGGGGTCTTGTCCCCCTCTTCGGTTCTTCTTGCCGGGCCAACGCTTCTTCCAGCTCTTTTACTAGCGGTGGCCTGGTCTTCTGTCGTCACCGCCGCCGCTGCCCCCCCTTACCCAAGGCACCCCCCATGTTGAGTGCACACGGCCTGGTACGGCTCAGGAGGGGGGGGCACTCGCTCGTCCCCACCCCCTTTCCTGACCGGCCGGGCTG